>NW_027590350.1:52500-85000 GCF_964213995.1 Mustelus asterias | reverse complement strand
ATGGTAGGTTGTTGCATAAGGTTAAATTTCACGGGATCCAGGGTGAGGTATCTAAATGGATACAAAATTGGCTTCTTGACAAAAGCCAGAGGGTGGTTGTAGAGAGTTGTTTTTCAAACTGGAGGCCTGTGACCAGCGGTGTGCCTCGGGGATCAGTGCTGGGCCCACTGTTATTTGGCATTTATATTAATGATTTGGATGAGAATATAGGGGGCATGGTTAGTAAGTTTGCAGATGATGCCAAGATTGGTGGCATAGTGGAGAGTGAAGAAAGTTATCTCCAATTGCAACGGGATCTTGATCAATTGGGCCAGTGGGCTGACGAATGGAGTTTAATTTAGACAAATGCGAGGTGATGCATTTTGGTCGATTGAACCAGGGCAGGACTTACTCAGTTAATGGTCGGGCGTTGGGGAGAGTTACAGAACAAAGAGATCTAGGGATACATGTTCATAGCTCTGTTCCGCGTGGCAGGAGAGACGGTTGCGAGGCTTTGAAAATTAGTTTTTCCGCCGATCCGCCATCACACGTGGCTGCAGACTTTCCCATTGTGTCCCCGGCGTCCAACACGCAATGCGGCTCATGTTTCCACAGATAATTTCTGCCCAAGTGCCGCTGGTTCGGGTGAACCCTAATTATTCAAACTATTCAATCTATTCAAAACAAGGAAATGAAATTAATATTACCTTATCGCTAAGCGCACCAGCATCATCCTGCGCCATCTTTTTGTTTGATTAGAGGAGGAGGGAGGAGCTTGTAATCCACGTGTTTGCAAGCGTCATCGCTGAGTAGAAGCTTTTCTTGATTCATCCGTGGGACATGGGTGTCGCTGGCTGGGCCAGCATTTATTGCCCATCCCTAGTTGCCCTTGGAGGGCAGTTGAGAGTCAAACACAATGATTTGATTTGATTGGATTTATTATTGTTAAATGTATTAGCATACAATGAAAAGTATTGTTTCTTGCGCGCTATATAGACATAATATAAGAACATAAGAACTAGGAGCAGGAGGAGGCCATCTGGCCCCTCGAGCCTGCTCCGCCATTCAATAAGATCATGGCTGATCTGTTTGTGGACTCAGCTCCACTTACCCGCCCGCTCACCATAACCCTTAATTCCTTTACTGTTCAAAAATCTATCTATCCTTACCTTAAAAACATTCAATGAGGTAGCCTCAACTGGGCAGGGAATTCCACACATTCACAACCCTTTGTGTGAAGAAGTTCCTTCTCAACTCAGTCCTAAGTCTGCTCCCCCTTATTTTGAGGCCATGCCCCCTAGTTCTAGTTTCACCCGCCAGTGGAAACAACTTCCCTGCTTCTATCTTATCTATTCCCTTCATAATCTTATCTGTTTCTATAAGATCTCCCCTCATTCTTCTGAATTCCAATGAGTATCGCCCCAGTCTACTCAGTCTCTCCTCATAAACCAACCCTCTCAACTCTGGAATCAACCTAGTGAATCTCCTCTGCACCCCCTCCAGTGCCAGTATATCCTTTCTCAAGTAAGGAGACCAAAACTGTACATAGTACTCTTGGTGAGGCCTCACCAGCACCTTATATAAAGCATACCATTCATAGAGAAGGAAAGGAGAGGGTGCAGAATGTCATGTTACAGTCCTAGCTAGGGTGTAGAGAAAGATCAACTTAATGCAAGGTAGGTCCATTCAAAAGTCTGACAGCAGCAGGGAAGAAGCTGTTCTTGAATTGGTTGGTACGTGACCTCAGACTTTTGTATCTTTTTCCCGATGGAAGAAGATGGAAGAGAGAATGTCCGGGGTGCGTGGGGCCCTTGATTATGCTGGCTGCTTTTCCCGAGGCAGCGGGAAGTGTAGACAGAGTCAATGGATGGGAGGCTGGTTTGCGTGATGGATTGGGCTACATTCACCACCCTTTGTAGTTTCTTGCGGTCTTGGGCAGAGCAGGAGCCCAGACCAAGCTGTGATACAACCAGAAAGAATGCTTTCTATGGAGCATCTGTAAAAGTTGGTGAGAGTCGTAGCTGACATGCCGAATTTCCTTAGTCTTCTGAGAAAGTAGAGGCGTTGGTGGGGCTTTCTTAACTATAGTGTCGGCGTGGGGGGGACCGGGACAGGTTGTTGGTGATCTGGACACCTAAAAACTTGAAACTTTCGAACATTTCTACTTCGTCCCCGTTGATGTAGACAGGGGCATGTTCTCCTTTACGCTTCCTGAAGTCAATGACAATCTCCTTCGTTTTGTTGACGTTGAGGGAGAGATTATTGTTGCTGCACCAGTTCACCAGATTCTCTATCTCATTCCTGTACTCTGTCTCGTCATTAGAACATAGAACATAGAACAGTACAGCACAGTACAGGCCCTTCGACCCTCGATGTTGTGCCGAGCTTTATCTGAAACCAAGATCAAGCTATCCCACTCCCTATCATCCTGGTGTGCGCCATGTGCCTATCCAATAACCGCTTAAATGTTCCTAAAGTGTCTGACTCCACTATCACTGCAGGCAGTCCATTCCACACCCCAACCACTCTCTGCGTAAAGAACCTACCTCTGATATCCTTCCTGTATGTCCCACCACGAACCCTATAGTTATGCCCCCTTGTAATAGCTCCATCCACCCAAGGAAATAGTCTCTGAACATCCACCCTATCTATCCCCCTCATCATCTTATAAACCTCTATTAAGTCGCCCCTCAGCCTCCTCCGCTCTAAAGAGAAAAGCCCTAGCTCCCTCAATCTTTCCTCATAAGACCTACCCTCCAAACCAGGCAGCATCCTGGTAAATCTCCTCTGCACTCTTTCCAGCGCTTCCACATCCTTCTTATAGTGAGGTGACCAGAACTGCACACAATATTCCAAATGTGGTCTCACCAAGGTCCTGTACAGTTGCAGCATAACCCCACGGCTCTTAATCTCAAGCCCCCTGTTAATAAACGCAAATCAAATCTCAAATTAAAAATCAAAACGCAAATTAGATCTCATTGTTTGAGATCCGACCCACTACGGTGGTGTCATCCGCAAATATGAAAATCAAGTTGGAGGGGAATTTAGCCGCACAGTCAGAGGTGTATAAGGAGTATAGCAGGGGGCTGAGAACACAGCCTTGTGGGGCACCGGTGTTGAGGATGATCGTGGAGGAGGTCACTAGGCATGGTGGCAGAGTGGGTTAACACCGTTGCCTCACAGCGCCAGGGACCCGGGTTCGATTCCTGGCTTGGGTCACTGTCTGTGTGGAGTTTGCACATTCTCCTCGTGTCTGCGTGGGTTTCCTCCGGGTGCTCCGGTTTCCTCCCACACTCCAAAGATGTGCGGGTTAGGTTGATTGGCCATGCTAAATTGCCCCGTCAGGGGGACTAGTGGGGTAAATACGTGGGGTTACGGCGATAGGACCTGGGTGGGATTGATGTTGGTGCAGTCTCGATGGGCCGAATGGTCTCTGCACTGTGGGATTCTATGACTGTTGTCTGTGGGTTCGGAAATTCAGGATCCAGCCACAGAGGGAGGAGCCCAGGCCCAGGCCACGGAGTTTGGAGATGGGTTCTGTGGGAATAATGGTGTTGAAGGCTGAGCTGTAGACAATAAATAGGAGCCTGATATAACAATGTGACAATGCATTAAATGGTAGAACCCTCAGGAGTATTGATAGGCAGAGGGATCTGGGTGTACAGGTACACAGGTCACTGAAAGTGGCAATGCAGGTGGAGAAGGTAGTCAAGCAGGCATACGGCACGCTTGCCTTCATCGGCCGGGGCATTGAGTTTAAAAATTGGCAAGTCATGCTGCAGCTTTATAGAACCTTAGTTAGGCCGCACTTGGAATATAGTGTTCAATTTTACCAAATCGGGCCTAAGTGCCGGGTCCGGTCGTCAAGCGGATCCGCGCCCGGCAGCCGCGCTCCAGTGCGCCCATACGCCTTTTTTTGGCGCCGGTCTATTGGGCGGGGCTTCGCGCTGTTGGAGTGGCCGGAGCTCCAACTGCACATGTGCAGTTCAGAACAGACCGTAGGCAGCGCTGCCCGAGCGCGGAAAGCAAAGCAGCTCAGACAGCAGAGAGGATGGAAGGAACTCCCTTTGGAGAATAATGTCCAAATCACAGGAACTAAAAACCTGACAGTCCAAAATCTGGGATAATATTTCAAAATGTATATCCCCCCATCCCTGCCCTGTAATATTATAATAAGAAGTTTAACAACACCAGGTTAAAGTCCAACAGGTTTATTTGGTAGCAAATACCATTAGCTTTCGGAGCGCTGCTCCTTCATCAGGTGAGTGGGAATTCTGTTCACAAACAGAGTTTATAAAGACACAGACTCAATTTACATGAATAATGGTTGGAATGCGAATACTTACAACTAATCAAATCTTTAAGAAACAAAACAACATGAGTGGAGAGAGCATCAAGACAGGCTAAAGAGATGTGTATTGTCTCCAGACAAGACAGCCAGTGAAACTCTGCAGGTCCAGACTACCTGGATCCACTACAGTTTGCCTACCACCGCAACAGGTCCACAGCAGACGCCATCTCCCTGGCCCTGCACTCAACCCTGGAACACCTAGATAACAAGGACACCTATGTCAGACTCCTATTTATTGGCTATAAAATAATGAGGGGCACAGATCAGCTAGATAGTCAATATATTTTCCCAAAGGTAGGGGAGTCTAAAACTAGAGGGCATAGGTTTAAGGTGAGAGGGGAGAGATACAAAAGTGTCCAGAGGGGTAATTTTTTCACACAGAGGGTGGTGAGTGTCTGGAACAAGGTGCCAGAGGTAGTAGTAGAGGCGGGTACAATTTTATCATTTAAAAAGCATTTAGACAGTTACATGGGTATGTTGGGTATAGAGGGATATGGGCCAAATGTGGGCAATTGGGACTAGCTTAGGGGTTTTTAAAAAAAGGGCAGCATGGACAAGTTGGGCCGAAGGGCCTTTTTCCATGCTGTAAACCTCTATGACTCTATGTTTCTATGACTACAGCTCAGCGTTCAACACTATTATTCCCACGAAACCAAACTCCGTGGCCTGGGCCTCGGCTCCTCCCTCTGCAACTGAATCCTCAACTTCCGAACTCACACACCACAATCAGTAAGGATCGGCAACAACACCTCCTCCACGATCATCCTCAACACCGGTGCCCCACAAGGCTGTGTTCTCAGCCCCTGCTATACTCCTTATACACCTCTGACTGTGCGGCTAAATTCCCCTCCAATTCGATTTTCCAGTTTGCTGACGTCGCCACCGTAGTGGGTCGGATCTCAAACAATGACAAGACAGAGTACAGGAATGAGATAGAGAATCTGGTGAACTGGAGCGGCAACAATAATCTCTCCCTCAATGTCAACAAAACGAAGGAGATTGTCATCGGCTTCAGGAAGCGTAAAGGAGAACATGCTCCTGTCTACATCAACGGGGACGAAGTAGAAAGGGTCGAGAGCTTCAGGTTTTTAGGTGTCCAGATCCCTCCACGCCGACACTATAGTTAAGAAAGCCCCACCAATGCCTCTACTTTCTCAGAAGGCTCAGGAAATTTGGCATGTCAGTTACGACTCTCGTCAACTTTTACAGATGCGCCATAGAAAGCATTCTTTCTGGTTGTATCACAGCTTGGTCTGGGGCTCCTGCTCTGCCCAAGACCGCAAGGAACTACAAAGGGTCGTGAATGAAGCCCAATCCATCACGCAAACCAGCCTCCCATCCATTGACTCTGTCTCCACTTCCCGCTGCCTCGGGAAAAGCAGCCAGCATAATCAAGGATCCCATGCACCCCCGGACATTCTCTCTTCCACCTTCTTCTGTCGGGAAAAAGGTACAAAAGTCTGAGGTCACGTACCGACCGACTCAAGAACAGCTTCTTCCCTGCTGCTGTCAGACTTTTGAAAGGACCTACCTCGCATTAAGTTGATCTTTCTCTACACCCTAGCTGTGACTGTAACACTACATTCTGCACCCTCTCCTTTCCTTCTCTATGAATGGTATGCTTTGTCTGTATAGCGCGCAAGAAACAATACTTTTCACTGTATGTTATTACATGTGACAATAATAAATCAAATCAAATCAAATCAATTTATCATGGCCAATCCACCTAACCCGCACATCTTTGGAGTGTGGGAGGAAACCGGAGCACCCGGAGGAAACCCACGCAGACACGGGGAGAACGTGCAGACTCCACACAGACAGTGACCCAAGCCGGGAATCGAACCCGGGTCCCTGGAGCTGTGAGGCAGCAGCGCTAACCCACTGTGCTACCGTGCTGCTATTTATTATTGTGACGTGTGTTGGGATACAGTGAAAAGTATTGTTTCTTGCGCGCTATATAGGCAAAGCATACCGTTCATAGAGTACAGAGGGGAGAAGGAAAGGAGAGGGTGCAGAATGTAGTGTTACAGTCATAGCTAGGGTGTAGAGAAAGATCAACTTAATGCGAGGTAGGTCCATTCAAAAGTCTGACAGCAGCAGGGAAGAAGCTGTTCTTGAGTCGGTCGGTTCGTGACCTCAGACTTTTGTATCTTTTTCCCGACGGAAGAAGGTGGAAGAGAGAATGTCCGGGGTGCGTGGGGTCCTTGATTATGCCGGCTGCTTTTCCCCGAGGCAGCGGGAAGTGTAGACAGAGTCAATGGATGGGAGGCTGGTTTGCGTGATGGATTGGGCTACATTCACAACCCTTTGTAGTTTCTATTCTATCCCATTCGGCCCTTCCAGACTGCCCCGCCATTCATTCTGATCACGGCTGATCATCGAATTCAATATCCTGATCCCCCCCTTCCCCCCATATCCCTCGATCCCTTTAGCCCCAAGCGCGATATCTAATTTCTTCCTGAAATCACACAACGTTTTGGCCTCAACTACTTTCTGTGGGAGTGAATTCTGGACCCTCTGGGTGACCATAAGACATAGGAGCAGAATGAGGCCACTCGGCCCATCGAGTCTGCTCCGCCATTCAATCATGGCTGATATTTTTCTCATCCCCATTCTCCTGCCTTTTCCCCATAACCCCTGATCCCCTTATTAATCAAGAACCTGTCTATCTCTGTCTTAAAAACACTCAATGACCCGACCTCCTCTGTGACAAAGAGTTCCACAGATTCACCACTCTCTGGCTGAAGAAATTCCTCCTCATCTCTGTTTTAAAGGATCGTCCCTTTAGTCTGAGGTTGTGCCTCTGGTTCTAGCTTTTCCCACTAGTGGAAACATCCTCTCCACGTCCACTCTATCCAGGCCTCGCAGTATCCTGTAAGTTTCAATAAGATCCCCCCTCATCCTTCTAAACTCCATCGAGTACAGACCCAGAGTCCTCAACCGTTCCTCGTACGACAAGCTCTTCATTCCAGGGATCATTCTTGTGAACCTCCTCTGGACCCTTTCCAAGGCCGGCACATCCTTCCTTAGATACGGGGCCCAAAACTGCTCCCAATACTCCAAATAGTGTACCCTATATCCTCAGACTGTGACCCCTTCATTCTGGACACCCCCCACCATTGAGAACATCCTTCTACCCTGTCTAATCCTGATATCTGACTGTCAGCCAAAGAGCCTCCTATCACCTTCCCGCACCTACCCCCCCGCCGACATAATTTCACCTCCATCTTAACCACCTTCCTCTTTTATATCCCAAACATTTTTGTCTCAATAGAAATCCCTCCCTTTCCCACACGAACCCACCACCCACACTGGGTCACTTGTTCTTGAGTTTGCTTCATATTCTTGCACTCTCTTCCCACTCCCACTGTTCCAGATGTTCCACTCTGACACAGTTTAATATCAAACACATTTCCCAGCTGTTTTAGACCTGGAGGGTAGCACAGTGGTTGGCACTGCTGCCTCACAGCGCCAGGGACCCGGGTTCGATTCCCAGCTTGGGTCACTGTCTGTGTGGAGTCTGCACATTCTCCCCGTCTCTGCGTGGGTTTCCTCTGGGTGCTCCGGTTACCTCCCACAGTCAGAAAGATGTGTAGGTTAGGTGGATTGGCCATGCTAAATTGCTCCTTAGTGACCAAAGATGTGCAGGTTAGGTGGATTGGCCATGCTAAATTGCCCCTTAGTGTCCAAAGATGTGCAGGTTAGGTGGATTGGCCATACAAAATTGCCCCTTAGTGTCCAAAGATGTGCAGGTTAGGTGGATTGGCCATGCTAAATTGCCCCTTAGTGTCCAAAGATGTGTAGGTTAGATAGATTGGCCATGCTAAATTGCCCCTTAGTGTCCAAAGATGTGGAGGTTAGGTGGATTGGCCATGCTAAATTGCCCCTTAGTGCCCAAAGATGTGCAGGTTAGATAGATTGGTTATGCTAATATATCCCTTAGTGTCCAAAGATGTGCAGGTTAGGTGGATTGGCCATGCTAAATTGCCCCTTATTGTCCAAAGATGTGCAGGTTAGGGGGATTGGCCGTGCTAAATTGCCCCTTCGTGTCCAAAGATGTGCAGGTTAGGTGGATTAGCCATGCTAATTTGCCCCTTAGTGCCAAAAATGGGCAGGTTAGGGGGATTGACCATGCCAAATTGCCCCTTAGTGCCCAAAGATGTGGAGGTTAGGTGGATTGGCCATGCTAAATTGCCCCTTAGTGCCAAAAGATGTGCAGGTTAGGGTGATTGGCCATGCTAAATTGTCCCTTAGTGTCCAAAGATGTGCAGGTTAGGTGGATTGGCCATGCTAAATTGTCCCTTAGTGTCCAAAGATGTGCAGGTTAGGTGGATTGGCCACGCTAAATTGCCCCTTAGTGTCCAAAGATGTGCAGGTTAGGTGGATTGGCCATGCTAAATTGCCCCTTAGTGTCCAAAGATGTGCAGGTTAGGGGGATTGGCCATGCTAAATTGCCCCTTAGTGTCCAAAGATGTGCAGGTTAGGTGGATTGGCCATACAAAATTGCCCCTTAGTGTCCAAAGATGTGGAGGTTAGGTGGATTGGCCATGCTAAATTGCCCCTTAGTGCCCAAAGATGTGCAGGTTAGATAGATTGGTTATGCTAATATATCCCTTAGTGTCCAAAGATGTGCAGGTTAGATAGATTGGCCATGCTAAATTGCCCCTTATTGTCCAAAGATGTGCAGGTTAGGGGGATTGGCCGTGCTAAATTGCCCCTTCGTGTCCAAAGATGTGCAGGTTAGGTGGATTAGCCATGCTAATTTGCCCCTTAGTGCCAAAAATGGGCAGGTTAGGGGGATTGACCATGCCAAATTGCCCCTTAGTGCCCAAAGATGTGGAGGTTAGGTGGATTGGCCATGCTAAATTGCCCCTTAGTGCCAAAAGATGTGCAGGTTAGGGTGATTGGCCATGCTAAATTGCCCCTTAGTGCCAAAAGATGTGCAGGTTAGGGTGATTGGCCATACAAAATTGCCCCTTAGTGTCCAAAGATGTGCAGGTTAGGGGGATTGGCCATACAAAATTGCCACTTAGTGTCCAAAGATGTGCAGGTTAGGTGGATTGGCCGTGCTAAATTGCCCCTTAGTGTCCAAAGATGTGCAGGTTAGGTGGATTGGCCGTGCTAAATTACCCCTTAGTGTCCAAAGATGTGCAGGTTAGATAGATTGGCAATGCTTAATTGTCCCTTAGTGTCCAAAGATGTGTAGGTTGGGTGGATTGGCCATGCTAAATTGTCCCTTAGTGTCCAAAGATGTGTAGGTTGGGTGGATTGGCCATGCTAAATTGTCCCTTAGTGTCCAAAGATGTGTAGGTTGGGTGGATTGGCCATGTTAAATTGTCCCTTAGTGTCCCAATGTGTATAGGTTCGGGGAATTAGCAGGGTAAATATGTGGGCTTACGGGGATTGGGTCTGGGTAAGATGTCGGAGAGTCGGTGCAGATTTGATGTGGCGAATGGTCTCTTTCTGATTCCGAGATTCTCGAATGTGATCAGAAATCCTGTTGCGCTGATTTTGATTTCTCCTGGTCCTGCACACAGCACTGTCCTGAAGACTGATCGTCCAGTCTGTGCAGAGCCCGTGTGGGCCACTCCTGTCTCTGAAGCGCTAGCATCCCCGCGCTGAGCCACGTGCTGGGGGTTTATGGGACGTTTCCATGGAGCGGCCATTTGAATGGAACCAGCCTGTGTGCGATGGGGGGTCCCTCGAGACTGCAGTGGATCACTTGTGCCCGTGCAGATTTAGCCGCGGTGATGTGTGAGAGCGCAGCGCACCTCCCAATGTCCGCACCGTTACCTGGTGGCCAATCGGCACAACGGAGTGAGACCCAATCAGGTTTCATCATCTTGGCTTTTCGGCCTAACAACCAGCAGAGTCCACACAATCTCCATGGGCTCCGTATCGGGGTAACTGGAGACAGACCCGCACATGAGGTGGGAGTCACGGTGCAAAACAGCACAGAAACAGGCCATTCAGCCCATCCAGTCCATGCTGCCCTCCTAGCCAGTCCCAATTACCCGTGTCTGGCCCATATCCCTCTAATCCTTGCCATGTATTAATCCGAATGCTTTCTAAATGTTGCTATTATACCCGCCTCAACCACTTTCTCTGGCAGACATCCTCTCTTCCACCTTCTTCTGTCGGGAAAAAGATACAAAAGTCTGAGGTCCCATGTGCCAACCGACTCAAGAACAGCTTCTTCCCTGCTGCCATTAGACTTTTGAATGGACCTACCGTATATGTCATGGTGACACAGTGGTTAGCACTGCTGCCTCACAGCGTCAGGGACTCAGGTTCGATTCCCGGCTTGGGTCACTGTCTGTGTGGAGTCTGCACGTTCTCCCCGTGTCTGCGTGGGTTTCCTCCGGGTGCTCCGGTTTCCTCCCACAGTCCGAAAGATGTGCGCGTTAGGTGGATTGGCCATGCTAAATTCGCCCTTAGTTTGAGGGGGACTGGCTAGGATAAATGCATTGGGGTTATGGGGATAGGGCCCGGGTGGGATTGCGGTCAGTGTGGACTTGAATGGCCTCCTTCTGCACTGTAGGATTCTATGATAATCCTTTCCCACCCAAAAGCTTTTTAAATATTGCTATTGTACACGCCTTAACCACATCCTCTGGTGACATTCTCTCTTCCACCCTTTCCGTCGGGGAAAAGATACAAAAGTCTGAAGTCACGTACCAACCGACTCAAGAACAGCTTCTTCCCTGCTGCCGTCAGACTTTTGAATGGACCTACCTCCAATTAAGTTGATCTTTCTCTACACCCTAGCTATGACTGTAACACTACATTCTGCACTCTCTCCTTTCCTTCTCTATGAACGGTATGCTTTGTCTGTATAGCGCGCAAGAAACAATACTTTTCACTGTATCCCAATACATGTGACAATAATAAATCAAATCAAAAATTAAAAATATTGTCCATACACGCACCACCCTCTGTGTGAAGAACTTGCCCCTCATGTCCCTTTTGAATCTTTCCCCTCTCACCTTTAACCTGTGCCCTCTAGTTTCCAATTCCCCCTCCCTGGGGAGAAAGACGATGTGCATCCATCCTAAGGACGGCACGGTAGCACAATGGTTAGCACTGCTGCTTCACAGCTCCAGGGACCTGGGTTCGATTCCCGGCTCGGCTCACTGTCTGTGTGGAGTTTGCACATTCTCCTCGTGTCTGCGTGGGTTTCCTCCGGGTGCTCCGGTTTCCTCCCACAGTCCAAAGATGTGCGGGTTAGGTTGATTGGCCATGCTAAAAATTGCCCTTAGTGTCCCGGGATGCGTAGGTTAGAGGGATTAGCGGGTAAATATGTGGGGGTAGGGCCTGGGTGGGATTGTGGTCGGTGCAGACTCAATGGGCCGAATGGCCTCTTACTGTGCTGTAGGGTTTCTAAGATTCTATCCCTGCCCCTCATGATTTTATTCACCTCAGTAAGGTCACCCCTCATTCTCTGAGGAGTAAAGCCCTAGCCTGACCAACCTCTCCCGATAACTCAGGCCCAACTAGTCATTGCAACATCCTCGTAAATCCTCTCTGCACTCTTTCCAGTTGATCAATGTCTTTCCTGTAACAGGGAGACCAAAAGGGAGGGTAGGGGGTGGGACACACACCCACACAATTGTCAGGATGGTGATGGAAGCCATGGAGTCCATAGCGTCTGGGCCAGCACACTATATGGACATGAGGACATAGCCACTTTCCCCATATCCCCCCAAATGTTTCCACTTTAAGTACCCATCGATTGCCGAATTAAATTCTCAATTCATTCAGCCTCCAGGTCACTCCCAGGTCACGTGTTTCAGACACCGACCACTCGCTGAGTGACAAAAATATTCCACACAGAATTCACAAATCACTTTAGGTCTGTAGAGGGAGCTCTACACGTTATCTAACCCCGTGCCCTACTTCTCCTGGGAGGGTTTGATGCCTCACAACACCAGGTTAAAGTCCAACAGGTTTATTTGGTAGCAAAAGCCACTCTCCACTTACCTGATGAAGGAGCAGCGCTCCGAAAGCTAGTGTGACTTTTGCTGCCAAATAAACCTGTTGGACTTTAACCTGGTGTTGTTAGACTTCTTACTGTGCTTACCCCAGTCCAACGCCGGCATCTCCACATCGTGTTTGATGGGACAGTAAGAAGTCTCACAACACCAGGTTAAAGTCCAACAGGTTTATTTGGTAGCACGAGCTTTCGGAGCGCTGCTCCTTCATCAGGTGAGTGGGAGTTCTGCTCACAAACAGGGCATATAAAGACACAAACTCAATTTACAAGATAATGGTTGGAATGCGAGTCTTTACAGGTAATCAAGTCTTAAAAGTACAGACAATGTGAGTGGAGAGAGGGTTAAACACTGGTTAAAGAGATGTGTATTGTCTCCAGACAGGACAGTCAGTGAGATTTTGCAGCCCAGGCAAGTCGTGGGGGTTACAGAGAGTGTGACATGAACCCAAGATCCCGGTTGAGGCCGTCCTCATGTGTCCGGAACTTGGCTATCAGTTTCTGCTCAGCGACTCTGCGCTGTCATGTGTCGTGAAGGCCGCCTTGGAGAACGCTTACCCGAAGATCAGAGGCTGAATGCCCGTGACCGCTGAAGTGTTCCCCAACAGGAAGAGAACACTCCTGCCTGGTGATTGTCCTTCCTGTCCTGTCTGGAGACAATACACACCTCTTTAACCTGTGCTTAACCCTCTCTCCACTCACATTGTCTGTACCTTTAAGACTTGATTACCTGTAAAGACTCGCATTCCAACCATTATCTTGTAAATTGAATTTGTATCAATATATGCCCTGTTTGTGAACACAATTCCCACTCACCTGATGAAGGAGCAGGGCTCCAAAAGCTTGTGGCTCGTGCGACCAAATAAACCTGTTGGACTTTAACCTGGTGTTGTGAGACTTCTTACTGTGCCCACCCCAGTCCAACACCGGCATCTCCACATCAGTGTTTGATGGAGACAGTGTAGAGGGAGCTTTACTCTGTATCTAACCCCGTGCTGTACCTGTCCTGGGAGTGTTTGATGGAGACAGTGTAGAGGGAGCTTTACTCTGTATCTAACGCCGTGCTGCACCTGTCCTGGGAGTGTTTGATGGGGACAGTGTAGAGGTAGCTTTACTCTGTATCTAACCCCGTGCTGTACCTGTCCTGGGAGTGTTTGATGCAGGACAGTATAGAGGGAGCTTTACTCTGTGTCTAACCCCGTGCTGTACCTGTCCTGGGAGTGTTTGATGGGGACAGTGTAGAGGGAGCTTTACTCTGTATCTAACCCCGTGCTGTACCTGTCCTGGGAGTGTTTGATGGGGACAGTGTAGAGGGAGCTTTACTCTGTATCTAACCCCGTGCTGTACCTGTCCTGGGAGTGTTTGATGGGGGACAGTGTAGAGGGAGCTTTACTCTGTATCTAACCCCGTGCTGTACCTGTCCTGGGAGTGTTTGATGGGGACAGTGTAGAGGGAGCTTTACTCTGTATCTAACCCCGTGCTGTACCTGTCCTGGGAGTGTTTGATGGGGGACAGTGTAGAGTGAGCTTTACTCTGTATCTAACCCCGTGCTGTACCTGTCCTGGGAGTGTTTGATGCAGGACAGTATAGAGGGAGCTTTACTCTGTGTCTAACCCCGTGCTGTACCTGTCCTGGGAGTGTTTGATGGGGACAGTGTAGAGGGAGCTTTACTCTGTATCTAACCCCGTGCTGTACCTGTCCTGGGAGTGTTTGATGGGGACAGTGTAGAGGGAGCTTTACTCTGTATCTAACCCCGTGCTGTACCTGTCCTGGGAGTGTTTGATGGGGGACAGTGTAGAGGGAGCTTTACTCTGTATCTAACCCCGTGCTGTACCTGTCCTGGGAGTGTTTGATGGGGACAGTGTCGAGGGAGCTTTACTCTGTATCTAACCCCGTGCTGTACCTGTCCTGGGAGTGTTTGATGGGGGACAGTGTAGAGTGAGCTTTACTCTGTATCTAACCCCGTGCTGTACCTGTCCTGGGAGTGTTTGATGCAGGACAGTATAGAGGGAGCTTTACTCTGTGTCTAACCCCGTGCTGTACCTGTCCTGGGAGTGTTTGATGGGGACAGTGTAGAGGGAGCTTTACTCTGTATCTAACCCCGTGCTGTACCTGTCCTGGGAGTGTTTGATGGGGGACAGTGTAGAGGGAGCTTTACTCTGTATCTAACCCCGTGCTGTACCTGTCCTGGGAGTGTTTGATGGGGGACAGTGTAGAGGGAGCTTTACTCTGTATCTAACCCTGTGTTGTACCTGTCCTGGGAGTGTTTGATGGGGGACAGTGTAGAGGGAGCTTTACTCTGTATCTAACCCCGTGCTGTACCTGTCCTGGGAGTGTTTGATGGGGGACAGTGCAGAGGGAGCTTTACTCTGTATCTAACCCCGTGCTGTACCTGTCCTGGGAGTGTTTGATGGGGACAGTGTAGAGGGAGCTTTACTCTGTATCTAACCCTGTGTTGTAATGGGTCAGTGCTGGAAATGAGTGAGCGAATCAGGCTGAGTTATTGCAAAGAACTTTTACTGTCAATAAAAACAATGGAATTAATCATTAGGAACCTGGCTCGGTTAATATTTGGGTGCCTGGAATTTGAAAGGCACTTAACGGATCAACGGGTGAACAAACGGACATTTGCTCGGACGACAAGTCTGTGTCCCAGTTGTTTTCAGACTGAGATGAAGAATTATTTACAAAAACAACACCTCTCGATAATGCTCCAAGTCCTCTGGGAGAGCGTTGCAGTGTGCAGCTGTGGTCCAGGACTCGGCTAGATCCCTTTATCCGTGACCCCCTCGAAAATTGTCCCTTTGGGAGTGCAACATTAAGCCGAGCCCCCTCTGCCCCTCCCCCCACTCCGCCGTTCGCCCCTCTCCAGACGCAGATCAGATGGCAGCAGTTCCAGGACGAACAGGGGCGACAGACAGTTCTGGAGTCCACAAAACCGTGATAATTATCCTTCAAACAACATCACTAAGTGATAAATAAAACATTATTTGCTGCTTGGCATCTCCGTGAGATCCTGCTGTGCACTGATTGGCCGGAACCTTCCCTGACGTTGCTAAACCTGGTTAAAAAATTAAGTGCTTCGTTTGCAAGCGAGGGTTTCGACACATTCTGCTGTTGGCAAGTACTGAATTAATGACTTTTAACAAACTGCGGATCCTTTGGGAAAAAAGTTGCGCTCTCCGTATCACACTGGGAGTCACTGTGCACAGTTCCGGTCTCTGTATCACACTGGGAGTCACTGTGCACAGTTCCGGTCTCTGTATCACACTGGGAGTCACTGTGCACAGTTCCGGTCTCTGTATCACACTGGGAGTCACTGTGCACAGTTCCGGTCTCTGTATCACACTGGGAGTCACTGTGCACAGTTCCAGTGTCTATCACACTGGGAGTCACTGTGCACAGTTCTGGTCTCTGTATCACACTGGGAGTCACTGTGCACAGTTCCAGTGTCTATCACACTGGGAGTCACTGTGCACAGTTCTGGTCTCTGTATCACACTGGGAGTCACTGTGCACAGTTCCGGTCTCCGTATCACACTGGGAGTCACTGTGCACAGTTCCGGTCTCTGTATCACACTGGGAGTCACTGTGCACAGTTCCAGTCTCCGTATCACACTGGGAGTCACTGTGCACAGTTCCGGTCTCTGTATCACACTGGGAGTCACTGTGCACAGTTCCGGTCTCTGTATCACACTGGGAGTCACTGTGCACAGTTCCAGTCTCCGTATCACACTGGGAGTCACTGTGCACAGTTCCGGTCTCTGTATCACACTGGGAGTCACTGTGCACAGTTCCAGTCTCCGTATCACACTGGGAGTCACTGTGCACAGTTCCAGTCTCCGTATCACACTGGGAGTCACTGTGCACAGTTCCGGTCTCCGTATCACACTGGGAGTCTCTGTGCACAGTTCCGGTCTCTGTATCACACTGGGAGTCACTGTGCACAGTTCTGGTCTCTGTATCACACTGGGAGTCACTGTGCACAGTTCCGGTCTCTGTATCACACTGGGAGTCACTGTGCACAGTTCTGGTCTCTGTATCACACTGGGAGTCACTGTGCACAGTTCCAGTCTCTGTATCACACTGGGAGTCACTGTGCACAGTTCCGGTCTCTGTATCACACTGGGAGTCACTGTGCACAGTTCCAGTGTCTATCACACTGGGAGTCACTGTGCACAGTTCTGGTCTCTGTATCACACTGGGAGTCACTGTGCACAGTTCCAGTGTCTATCACACTGGGAGTCACTGTGCACAGTTCTGGTCTCTGTATCACACTGGCAGTCACTGTGCACAGTTCCAGTCTCTGTATCACACTGGGAGTCACTGTGCACAGTTCCAGTGTCTATCACACTGGGAGTCACTGTGCACAGTTCTGGTCTCTGTATCACACTGGGAGTCACTGTGCACAGTTCCAGTCTCTGTATCACACTGGGAGTCACTGTGCACAGTTCCAGTCTCTGTATCACACTGGGAGTCACTGTGCACAGTTCCAGTCTCTGTATCACACTGGGAGTCACTGTGCACAGTTCCGGTCTCCGTATCACACTGGGAGTCACTGTGCACAGTTCCGGTCTCCGTATCACACTGGGAGTCACTGTGCACAGTTCCGGTCTCCGTATCACACTGGGAGTCACTGTGCACAGTTCCGGTCTCTGTATCACACTGGGAGTCACTGTGCACAGTTCCGGTCTCTGTATCACACTGGGAGTCACTGTGCACAGTTCCAGTCTCTGTATCACACTGGGAGTCACTGTGCACAGTTCCAGTCTCTGTATCACACTGGGAGTCACTGTGCACAGTTCCGGTCTCCGTATCACACTGGGAGTCACTGTGCACAGTTCCGGTCTCTGTCTCACACTGGGAGTCACTGTGTACAGTTCCGGTCTCTGTATCACACTGGGAGTCACTGTGCACAGTTCCGGTCTCTGTATCACACTGGGAGTCACTGTGCACAGTTCCTGTCTCCGTATCACACTGGGAGTCACTGTGCACAGTTCCAGTCTCTGTATCACACTGGGAGTCACTGTGCACAGTTCCGGTCCCCGTATCACACTGGGAGTCACTGTGCACAGTTCCGATCTCTGTATCACACTGGGAGTCACTGTGCACAGTTCCGGTCTCTGTATCACACTGGGAGTCACTGTGCACAGTTCCAGTCTCCGTATCACACTGGGAGTCACTGTGCACAGTTCCAGTCTCTGTATCACACTGGGAGTCACTGTGCACAGTTCCGGTCCCCGTATCACACTGGGAGTCACTGTGCACAGTTCCGATCTCTGTATCACACTGGGAGTCACTGTGCACAGTTCCGGTCTCTGTATCACACTGGGAGTCACTGTGCACAGTTCCGATCTCTGTATCACACTGGGAGTCACTGTGCACAGTTCCGGTCTCTGTATCACACTGGGAGTCACTGTGCACAGTTCCGATCTCTGTATCACACTGGGAGTCACTGTGCACAGTTCCGGTCTCTGTATCACACTGGGAGTCACTGTGCACAGTTCCAGTCTCTGTATCACACTGGGAGTCACTGTGCACAGTTCCGGTCTCTGTATCACACTGGGAGTCACTGTGCACAGTTCCGGTCTCCGTATCACACTGGGAGTCACTGTGCACAGTTCTGGTCTCTGGGAGTTACTGTGCAAAGGAGTATAAGTGGGGTAGGGGAGGAGAGAGGGGTTGAGGGTGGGAGAGAGTGGTTGAGGGGAAGAAGGGAACGAGAGAGGAAAAAAAGAAAGACTTGTGTTGGGTGGACCCTGGTACATAAAGCAACAAGAACATAAAAGTGCCTAAAAGAGGATTAACACTGATTGCGAGTCTCTGCCTGCCCTGAGCTTCGGATCCAGGCCTGGCTGAACAGGACATGGTCCCTGGAATTCTGGGAAACAGGAACTGGTCAGCTCATTCCGAACCCAAAGTTTACACCTCCCCCCGCCCCGAACCCCTCTCCCAAACGAGGGGGTATTCCAGCTCAGATATCTGTCTCCCTGGGCTGGCTCTCCTTCTCTCCGAGGGCCGGCACTTCGACCTGAGGGGGCTTCGCGGATGCCCGCTGCTCCGTCTCCCGCCGGCAGTGGAAGAAGACATTGAGGGGGTGGACGTAGGTGAGGATGGAGAGGATTATGAAGCTGATGTTGACCTGGAGGGAGAGAGAGAGAGAGAGAGAGAAGCTGAGTTGTTAATCTTTCGCGGGAAGCTGAGGGGGGAGACGTATGAAGCAAGGGGGTGGTGGGGGGTCCCGGGAGGTGTTGTCCGCAATGATACTCACGTAGAGTGGGTTGTCCTGGAGGGGACCCTTCACCAGAGCAAAGCAGGCATACTGGAACAGGGACACAATCGCAGACAAGGCCATTAACATGCCGTATATCTTCCCAAAGTGGCAGGGAGGGAACCTGGAGAGGGCGAGAGGAGAGGCAGGGCTGTGAGAAGACCACTCGGTCTGTCTGCTGGACATCAACCCCCTCCCACATATCAGCACAGCCTTCTCTGTCACATGTTCATCCCGCACTCCCCTGTCCCCGGGGGGGGTGAGTCCAACCCTACCCCCTCCCCGGGGGGCGGGGTCCCGCACTCCCTCCTCCTCCGGGGGAGCGAGTCTCGCACTCCCCCCTCCCCGGGGGGCGGGGTCCCGCACTCCCTCCTCCTCCGGGGGAGCGAGTCCCGCACTCCCCCCTCCCCGGGGGGCGGGGTCCCGCACTCCCTCCTCCTCCGGGGGAGCGAGTCCCGCACTCCCCCCTCCCTGGGGAGCGAGTCCCGCACTCCCCCCTCCCCGGGGGTCAGGGTCCCGCACTCCCTCCTCCTCCAGGGGAGCGAGTCCCGCACTCCCCCCTCCTCCAGAGGAGCGAGTCCCGCATTCCCCCCTCCCCGGGGGGTCAGGGTCCCGCACTCCCTCCTCCTCCAGGGGAGCGAGTCCCGCACTCCCCCCTCCCCGGGGGGTCAGGGTCCCGCACTCCCTCCTCCTCCAGGGGAGCGAGTCCCGCACTCCCCCCTCCTCCAGAGGAGCGAGTCCCGCATTCCCCCCTCCCCGGGGGGTCGGGGTCCCGCACTCCCCCCTCCTCCAGGGGAGCGAGTCCCGCACTCCCCCCTCCCCGGGGAGTGAGTCCCGCACTCCCCACTCCCCAGGGGGAGCGAGTCCCGCACTCCCCCCTCCCCGGGGAGTGAGTCCCGCACTCCTCCCTCCTCCCCGGGGGAGCGAGTCCCGCACTCCCCCCTCCTCCCCGGGGAGCGAGTCCCGCACTCCCCCCTCCTCCAGGGGAGCAAGTCCCGCACTCCCCCCTCCTCCAGGGGAGCGAGTCCCGCACTCCCCCCTCCCCGGGGGGTCGGGGTCCCGCACTCCCCCCTCCTCCAGGGGAGCGAGTCCCGCACTCCCCCCTCCCCGGGGAGTGAGTCCCGCACTCCCCCCTCCCCGGGGGGAGCGAGTCCCGCACTCCCCCCTCCTCCAGGGGAGCGAGTCCCGCACTCCCCCCTCCTCCAGGGGAGCAAGTCCCGCACTCCCCCCTCCTCCAGGGGAGCGAGTCCCGCACTCCCCCCTCCCCGGGGGAGCGAATCCCACACTACCCCCCTCCTCCAGGGGAGCCAGTCCCGCACTCCCCCCTCCTCCCCGGGGAGCGAGTCCCGCACTCCCTCCTCCTCCAGGGGAGCGAGTCCCGCACTCCCCCCTCCTCCAGAGGAGCGAGTCCCGCACTCCCCCCTCCCCGGGGGGTCGGGGTCCCGCACTCCCCCCTCCTCCAGGGGAGCGAGTCCCGCACTCCCCCCTCCCCGGGGAGTGAGTCCCGCACTCCCCCCTCCCCAGGGGGAGCGGGTCCCGCACTCCCCCCTCCCCGGGGAGTGAGTCCCGCACTCCCCCCTCCCCGGGGTGAGCGAGTCCCGCACTCCCCCCTCCTCCAGGGGAGCGAGTCCCGCACTCCCCCCTCCTCCAGGGGAGCGAGTCCCGCACTCCCTCCTCCAGGGGAGCCAGTCCCGCACTCCCCCCTCCCCGGGGGACCGAATCCCACACTACCCCCCTCCTCCAGGGGAGCCAGTCCCACACTCCCCCCTCCTCCCCGGGGAGCGAGTCCCGCACTCCCTCCTCCTCCAGGGGAGCGAGTCCCGCACTCCCCCCTCCTCCAGAGGAGCGAGTGCCGCACTCCCCCCTCCCCGAGGGGTCGGGGTCCCGCACTCCCCCCTCCTCCAGGGGAGCGAGTCCCGCACTCCCCCCTCCCCGGGGAGTGAGTCCCGCACTCCCCCCTCCCCAGGGGGAGCGAGTCCCGCACTCCCCCCTCCCCGGGGAGAGCGAGTCCCGCACTCCCCCCTCCTCCAGGGGAGCGAGTCCCGCACTCCCCCCTCCTCCAGGGGAGCAAGTCCCGCACTCCCCCCTCCTCCCCGGGGAGCGAGTCCCGCACTCCCCCCTCCTCCAGGGGAGCAAGCCTGCACTCCCCCCTCCTCCCCGGGGGAGCGAGTCCCGCACTCACCCCTTCCCAGGGGGAGCGAGTCCCGCACTCCCCCCTCCCCGGGGAGTGAGTCCCGCACTCCCCCCTCCCCGGGGGGAGCGAGTCCCGCACTCCCCCCTCCTCCAGGGGAGCGAGTCCCGCACTCCCCCCTCCTCCAGGGGAGCAAGTCCCGCACTCCCCCCTCCTCCAGGGGAACAAGTCCCGCACTCCCCCCTCCTCCAGGGGAGCGAGTCCCGCACTCCCTCCTCCAGGGGAGCCAGTCCCGCACTCCCCCCTCCCCGGGGGAGCGAATCCCACACTACCCCCCTCCTCCAGGGGAGCCAGTCCCGCACTCCCCCCTCCTCCCCGGGAGCGAGTCCCGCACTCCCCCCTCCTCCAGGGGAGTGAGTCCCGCACTCCCCCCTCCCCGGGGGGGTAGCGAGTCCCGCACTCCCCCCTCCTCCCCGGGGAGCGAGTCCCGCACTCCCCCCTCCTCCAGGGGAGTGAGTCCCGCACTCCCCCCTCCCCGGGGGGGGAGCGAGTCCCGCACTCCCTCCTCCTCCAGGGGAGCGAGTCCCGCACTCCCCCCTCCTCCAGGGGAGCAAGTCCCGCACTCCCCCCTCCTCCCCGGGGGAGCGAGTCCCGCACTCACCCCTCCACAGGGGGAGCGGGTCCCGCACTCCCCCTCCCCGGGGAGTGAGTCCCGCACTCCCCCCTCCTCCCCGGGGAGGCAGTCCCGCACTCCCCCCTCCTCCCCGGGAGCGAGTCCCGCACTCCCCCCTCCTCCAGGGGAGTGAGTCCCGCACTCCCCCCTCCCCGGGGGGGGAGCGAGTCCCGCACTCCCCCCTCCTCCCCGGGGAGCGAGTCCCGCACTCCCCCCTCCTCCAGGGGAGCGAGTCCCGCACTCCCTCCTCCAGGGGAGCCAGTCCCGCACTCCCCCCTCCCCGGGGGAGCGAATCCCACACTACCCCCCTCCTCCAGGGGAGCCAGTCCCGCACTCCCCCCTCCTCCCCGGGGAGCGAGTCCCACACTCCCTCCTCCTCCAGGGGAGCGAGTCCCGCACTCCTCCCTCCTCCAGGGGAGCAAGTCCCGCACTCCCCCCTCCTCCCCGGGGGAGCGAGTCCCGCACTCACCCCTCCACAGGGGGAGCGAGTCCCGCACTCCCCCCTCCCCGGGGAGTGAGTCCCGCACTCCCCCCTCCCCGGGGGGAGCGAGTCCCGCACTCCCCCCTCCTCCAGGGGAGCGAGTCCCGCACTCCCCCCTCCTCCAGGGGAGCGAGTCCCGCACTCCCCCCTCCTCCAGGGGAGCGAGTCCCGCACTCCCCCCTCCTCCAGGGGAGCCAGTCCCGCACTCCCCCCTCCTCCCCGGGGAGCGAGTCCCGCACTCCCTCCTCCTCCAGGGGAGCAAGTCCCGCACTCCCCCCTCCTCCCCGGGGGAGCGAGTCCCGCACTCACCCCTCCCCAGGGGGAGCGAGTCCCGCACTCACCCCTCCCCAGGGGAGCCAGTCCCGCACTCCCCCCTCCCCGGGGGAGCGAATCCCACACTACCCCCCTCCTCCAGGGGAGCCAGTCCCGCACTCCCCCCTCCTCCCCGGGGAGCGAGTCCCGCACTCCCTCCTCCTCCAGGGGAGCCAGTCCCGCACTCCCCCCTCCTCCAGGGGTGCGGGTCCCGCACTCCCCCCTCCTCCAGGGGAGCAAGTCCCGCACTCCCCCCTCCTCCCCGGGGGAGCGAGTCCCGCACTCACCCCTCCTCCCCGGGGGAGCGAGTCCCGCACTCCCCCCTCCTCCAGGGGAGCGAGTCCCGCACTCCCCCCTCCTCCAGGGGAGCAAGTCCCGCACTCCCCCCTCCTCCAGGGGAGCGAGTCCCGCACTCCCCCCTCCTCCAGGGGAGCCAGTCCCGCACTCCCCCCTCCTCCAGGGGAGCGAGTCCCGCACTCCCCCCTCCCCGGGGAGCAGGTCCCGCACTCCCCCCTCCCCGGGGAGCAAGTCCCACACTCCCCCCTCCCCGGGGGAGCGGGTCTCGCACTCCCCCCTCCTCCAGAGGAGCGAGTCCCGCACGCCCCCCTCCCCGGGGGAGCGAGTCCCGCACTCCCCCCTCCCCGGGGAGCAAGTCCCGCACTCCTCCCTCCCCGGGGAGCAAGTCCCGCACTCCCCCCTCCCCGGGGGAGCGAGTCCCGCACTCCCCCCTCCTCCAGGGGAGCGAGTCCCGCACTCCCCCCTCCCCAGGGGAGTGAGTCCCGCACACCCCACTCCTCCAGGGGAGCGAGTCCCCCACTCCCCCCTCCTCCAGGGGAGCGAGTCCCGCACTCCCCCCTCCTCCAGGGGAGCGAGTCCCGCACTCCCCCCTCCTCCAGGGGAGCCAGTCCCGCACTCCCCCCTCCTCCCCGGGGAGCGAGTCCCGCACTCCCTCCTCCTCCAGGGGAGCAAGTCCCGCACTCCCCCCTCCTCCCCGGGGGAGCGAGTCCCGCACTCACCCCTCCCCAGGGGGAGCGAGTCCCGCACTCACCCCTCCCCAGGGGGAGCCAGTCCCGCACTCCCCCCTCCCCGGGGGAGCGAATCCCACACTACCCCCCTCCTCCAGGGGAGCCAGTCCCGCACTCCCCCCTCCTGCCCGGGGAGCGAGTCCCGCACTCCCTCCTCCTCCAGGGGAGCCAGTCCCGCACTCCCCCCTCCTCCAGGGGTGCGGGTCCCGCACTCCCCCCTCCTCCAGGGGAGCAAGTCCCGCACTCCCCCCTCCTCCCCGGGGGAGCGAGTCCCGCACTCACCCCTCCTCCCCGGGGGAGCGAGTCCCGCACTCCCCCCTCCTCCAGGGGAGCGAGTCCCGCACTCCCCCCTCCTCCAGGGGAGCAAGTCCCGCACTCCCCCCTCCTCCAGGGGAGCGGGTCCCGCACTCCCCCCTCCTCCAGGGGAGCCAGTCCCGCACTCCCCCCTCCTCCAGGGGAGCGAGTCCCGCACTCCCCCCTCCCCGGGGAGCAAGTCCCGCACTCCCCCCTCCTCCAGGGGAGCCAGTCCCACACTCCCCCCTCCTCCAGGGGAGCAAGTCCCGCACTCCCCCCTCCCCGGGGGAGCGAGTCCCGCACGCCCCCCTCCCCGGGGGAGCGAGTCCCGCACGCCCCCCTCCTCCAGGGGAGCGAGTCCCGCACTCCCCCCTCCCCGGGGAGCAAGTCCCGCACTCCCCCCTCCCCGGGGAGCAAGTCCCACACTCCCCCCTCCCCGGGGGAGCGAGTCTCGCACTCCCCCCTCCTCCAGAGGAGCGAGTCCCGCACGCCCCCCTCCCCGGGGGAGCGAGTCCCGCACTCCCCCCTCCTCCAGGGGAGCGAGTCCCGCACACCCCCCTCCTCCAGGGGAGCGAGTCCCCCACTCCCTCCCCACTCTCAATGAACAGGTGCCTCCTGAATTTTCCCAGTTGGATTGATCAATGGCCATCCCATGTTGATTAATCCCACCCCTTTGTTCTGGTCTCCCCGACAGTAATGGGATTCCTGTGCGTGAGGTTGTGCAGGGGGAGGTGGGGGCACGGTGACACAGTGGTTAGCGCTGCTCCCTCACAGCGCCAGGGACCCGGGTTCGATTCCCGGGGGCACGGTGACACAGTGGTTAGCGCTGCTCCCTCACAGCGCCAGGGACCCGGGTTCGATTCCCGGGGGCACGGTGACACAGTGGTTAGCGCTGCTGCCTCACAGCGCCAGGGACCCGGGTTCGATTCCCGGGGGCACGGTGACACAGTGGGTTAGCACTGCTCCCTCACAGCGCCAGGGACCCGGGTTCGATTCCCGGGGGCACGGTGACACAGTGGTTAGCGCTGCTCCCTCACAGCGCCAGGGACCCGGGTTCGATTCCCGGGGGCACGGTGACACAGTGGTTAGCGCTGCTCCCTCACAGCGCCAGGGACCCGGGTTCGATTCCCGTGGGCACGGTGACACAGTGGGTTAGCGCTGCTCCCTCACAGCGCCAGGGACCCGGGTTCGATTCCCGGGGGCACGGTGACACAGTGGTTAGCGCTGCTGCCTCACAGCGCCAGGGACCCGGGTTCGATTCCCGGGGGCACGGTGACACAGTGGGTTAGCACTGCTCCCTCACAGCGCCAGGGACCCGGGTTCGATTCCCGGGGGCACGGTGACACAGTGGGTTAGCGCTGCTCCCTCACAGCGCCAGGGACCCGGGTTCGATTCCCGGGGACACGGTGACACAGTGGGTTAGCGCTGCTCCCTCACAGCGCCAGGGCCCCGGGTTCGATTCCCGGGGGCACGGTGACACAGTGGGTTAGCACTGCTGCCTCACAGCGCCAGGGACCCGGGTTCGATTCCCGGGGGCACGGTGACACAGTGGGTTAGCACTGCTGCCTCACAGCGCCAGGGACCCGGGTTCGATTCCCGGGGGCACGGTGACACAGTGGGTTAGCGCTGCTCCCTCACAGCGCCAGGGACCCGGGTTCGATTCCCGGGGGCACGGTGACACAGTGGGTTAGCGCTGCTCCCTCACAGCGCCAGGGACCCGGGTTCGATTCCCGGGGGCACGGTGACACAGTGGGTTAGTGCTGCTCCCTCACAGCGCCAGGGACCCGGGTTCGATTCCCGGGGGCACGGTGACACAGTGGGTTAGCACTGCTCCCTCACAGTGCCAGGGACCCGGGTTCCATTCCTGGGGGCACGGTGACACAGTGGGTTAGCGCTGCTGCCTCACAGCGCCAGGGACCCGGGTTCGATTCCCAGGGGCACGGTGACACAGTGGTTAGCGCTGCTGCCTCACAGCGCCAGGGACCCGGGTTCGATTCCCGGGGGCACGGTGACACAGTGGTTAGCGCTGCTGCCTCACAGCGCCAGGGACCCGGGTTCGATTCCCGGGGGCACGGTGACACAGTGGGTTAGCGCTGCTCCCTCACAGCGCCAGGGACCCGGGTTCGATTCCCGGGGGCACGGTGACACAGTGGTTAGCGCGGCTGCCTCACAGCGCCAGGGACCCGGGTTCGATTCCCGGGGGCACGGTGACACAGTGGGTTAGCGCTGCTCCCTCACAGCGCCAGGGACCCGGGTTCGATTCCCGGGGGCACGGTGACACAGTGGGTTCGCACTGCTCCCTCACAGCGCCAGGGACCCGGGTTCGATTCCCGGGGGCACGGTGACACAGTGGGTTAGCGCTGCTGCCTCACAGCGCCAGGGACCCGGGTTCGATTCCCGGGGGCACGGTGACACAGTGGTTAGCACTGCTCCCTCACAGCGCCAGGGACCCGGGTTCCATTCCCGGGGGCACGGTGACACAGTGGGTTAGCACTGCTCCCTCACAGCGCCAGGGCCCCGGGTTCGATTCCCGGGGGCACGGTGACACAGTGGGTTAGCGCTGCTCCCTCACAGCGCCAGGGCCCCGGGTTCGATTCCCGGGGGCACGGTGACACAGTGGTTAGCGCTGCTCCCTCACAGCGCCAGGGACCCGGGTTCGATTCCCGGGCTTGGGAATGTGTGGAGTCTGCACATTCTCCCCGTGTCTGCGTGGGTTTCCTCCCACAGTCCGAAAGATGTGCTGGTTAGGGGGATTGGCCGTGCTAAATTCTCCCTTAGTGTAACCCGAACAGTGTGGCGACTAGGGGATTTTCACAGTAACTTCATTGCAGCGTTAATGTAAGCCGACTTATGACACTGATAAATAAATTTAACTTTTTGCTATGGTGAGCGAGTGTGCACTCTCGAATGTATGAATTAGGATCAAGAGCAGGCCAATCGGCCCATCCAGCTTCTACCCCTAGTCAAGAGAGTGGTTCACAGAATCCCTACAGTGGCAGGACATTAGGAACCTGCAATGGGAAGTGTTCCGAAGTTTGGAAGGCGATGCGGGAAAATGTGAACTTGTTCCTTTTGGCAGGCAGATGGGAGAAGCAGCATCTGATTTCAACTGGAGAGGGACTGCACCCGCTCTCAGGGACACAGGCGGGCCCCGGGTCGATGGCTCCGCAGGTTACGTTGCTGGGACAGGATGTGATTCGGAATCTTGCCGTTTATTGCCAGGGGCAATGGAACAGAAAAGTCAGGACGTTTTCACTGTACATCGAAACTAGCAGCAGGAGGAGGCCATTCGGCCCATCCAGCCTGCCCCGCCATTCATTCTGATCACGGCTGATCATCAAATTCAATATCCTGATCCCCCCGCTTCCCCCCATATCCCTCGATCCCTTTCGCCCCAAGAGCGAAATCTAATTTCTTCCTGAAATCACACAACGTTTTGGCCTCAACTACTTTCTGTGGGAGTGAATTCCACACATTCACCACCCTCTGGGTGAAGAAATTTCTCCTCACCTCAGTCCTAAAAGGTTTCCCCCTTATCCTCAAACTCTGACCCCTAGTTCTAGACTCCCCCCACCGTCCCTTAGTGCCCAAAGATGTGCAGGTTAGGTGGATTGGCCATGCTAAATTGTCCCTTAGTGCCCAAAGATGTGTAGGTTAGGTGGATTGGCCATGCTAAATTGCCCCTTAGTGTCCAAAGATGTGTAGATTAGGGGGATTGGCCATGCTAAATTGTCCCTTAGTGTCCAAAGATGTGTAGATTAGGGGGATTGGCCATGCTAAATTGTCCCTTAGTGTCCAAAGATGTGCAGGTTAGGTGGATTGGCCATGCTAAATTGTCCCTTAGTGTCCAAAGATGTGTAGATTAGGGGGATTGGCCATGCTAAATTGTCCCTTAGTGTCCAAAGATGTGTAGATTAGGGGGATTGGCCATGCTAAATTGTCCCTTAGTGTCCAAAGATGTGCAGGTTAGGTGGATTGGCCATGCTAAATTGTCCCTTAGTGTCCAAAGATGTGTAGATTAGGGGGATTGGCCATGCTAAATTGTCCCTTAGTGTCCAAAGATGTGTAGATTAGGGGGATTGGCCATGCTAAATTGTCCCTTAGTGTCCAAAGATGTGCAGGTTAGGTGGATTGGCCATGCTAAATTGCCCCTTAGTGTCCAAAGATGTGTAGATTAGGGGGATTGGCCATGCTAAATTGCCCCTTAGTGTCAGGGGACGAGCTGGGGTAGAATCCATAGAATCTCTACAGTACAGAAGGAGGCCATATGACCCATCGAGCCCGCACTGACAAACATCCCACCCAGATCTTAACTCCAAAACCCCTGTATTTACCCTGCTAATCCCACTGACATAAAGGGGCAATTTAACACGGCTAATCCTCCTAACCTGCACGTCTTTGGACACTAAGGGGCAATTTAGCATGGCCAATCCTCCTAACCTGCACATCTTTGGACACTAAGGGGCAATTTAGCTTGGCCAATCCCCCTAACCTGGACATCTTTGGACACTAAGGGCAATTTAGCATGGCCAATCCACCTAACCTGCACATCTTTGGACACTAAGGGCAATTTAGCATGGCCAATCCACCCTAACCTGTACATCTTTGGACACTAAGGGGCAATTGAGCATGGCCAATCCACCTAACCTGCACATCTTTGGACACTAAGGGACAATTTAGCATGGCCAATCCACCTAACCCGCACATCTTTGGACACTAAGGGACAATTTAGCATGGCCAATCCACCCAACCTACACATCTTTGGACACTAAGGGACAATTTAGCATGGCCAATCCACCTAACCTGCACATCTTTGGACATAGGGACAATTTAGCATGGCCAATCCACCTAACCTACACATCTTTGGACACTAAGGGACAATTTAGCATGGCCAATCCACCTAACCTACACATCTTTGGACACTAAGGGACAATTTAGCATGGCCAATCCACCTAACCTGCACATCTTTGGACACAGGGACAATTTAGCATGGCCAATCCACCTAACCTACACATCTTTGGACACTAAGGGACAATTTAGCATGGCCAATCCACCTAACCTACACATCTTTGGACACTAAGGGACAATTTAGCATGGCCAATCCACCTAACCTGCACATCTTTGGACATAGGGACAATTTAGCATGGCCAATCCACCTAACCTGCACATCTTTGGACATAGGGACAATTTAGCATGGCCAATCCACCTAACCTACACATCTTTGGACACTAAGGGACAATTTAGCATGGCCAATCCACCTAACCTACACATCTTTGGACACTAAGGGACAATTTAGCATGGCCAATCCACCTAACCTGCACATCTTTGGACATAGGGACAATTTAGCATGGCCAATCCACCTAACCGTCACATCTTTGGACTCTAAGGGACAATTTAGTATGGCCAATCCACCTAACCCGCACATCTTTGGACACTAAGGGACAATTTAGCATGGCCAATCCACCTAATCCGCACATCTTTAGGACTGTGGGAGGAAACCGGAACACCCGGAGGAAACCCACGCAGAGACGGGGAGAATGTGTAAACTCCACGCCAGTGGCTGGGAATTGAACCCGGGTCCCTGGCGTTGAGAGGCAGCAGCGCTCACCACTGGGCCACCGTACCTCCTCAAATTCTGTTGGACACGTGCAGAACGCAGACACAGAAGCCAGCACAAACAAGCGCGCATTGGTGCGTGTACGCAGACCCCCACACAGGCACTTACACAGGTAGAGATGGGACGGTTAAAGATAAGGAATAAGTCAAGCTGGCCCCACTGTGCCGCAAATGCATGGGGGTAGGGTCTGGGTGGGATGGTGGTCGGGGCAGACTCGATGGGCCAATGGCCTCCTTCTGGACTGTAGGGATTCTATGATTGTATGAAGTGGAATCCCAGATCAAAGGGCCAGCTACACTGGAGCAGGAGCGGGGGCGTACTTACCCAATGGCAGTGAATGCTGAATGTCCCCCGTACAGGAATGAGCGGTTGATCACCTGCAGTACAAAGGTGATGTACTGGACCGGTAAGATGGGGATACTGGCACAGATTGAAAACAGGACACACTGCGTGGTGGTGATGGTTAGAGACAAGACCGACGACCTCATGTCAGCCAATCGATGAGAGGCAGCAGAATCTGCGGTGGCAAATAATCAAAAAAAGGAATTCTTAATCTTTACAGAACTAAACTCATGGAACATGCCCCTGTCTACATCAACGGGGACGAAGCAGAAAGGGTCGAGAGCTTCAAGGTTTTAGGTGTCCAGATCACCAACAACCTGTCCTGGTCCCCCCCACGCCGACACTATAGTTAAGAAAGCCCACCAACGCCTCTACTTTCTCAGGACACTAAGGAAATTTGGCATGTCAGCTACAACTCTCACCAACTTTTACAGATGCCCCATAGAAAGCATTCTTTCTGGTTGTATCACAGCTTGGTCTGGGCTCCTGCTCTGCCCAAGACCGCAAGGAACTACAAAGTCCTTACCCCCTCGATTCCCTCACTGATTAACAATCTGTCTGTCTCTGCCTGGAACATACTTAGCGACCCAGTCTCTCCAGCCCTCTGCGGGAAAGAATTCCACAGATTCACCCCCCCTCGGAGGGAAGAAATTCCTCCCCATCTCCGTCCTCAATGGGGCGACCCCCTGACTCTGAGATTCTGCCCTCTGGTCCCAGCCTCCCCCACACGGGGAAACAGCCTCTACTTACTCAGGGGGCGAAGAAAATTCGGCATGTCCGCCTATAGCCCCTTCTCAGCCCACAATCCACCCAACCTGCACATCTTTGGACACTAAGGGACAATTTAGCATGACCAATCCCCCTAACCTTCACATCTTTGGACACTAAGGGACAATTTGGCAGGGCGGCACGGTAGCACAGTGGTTAGCACTGCTGCTTCACAGCTCCAGGGTCCTGGGTTCGATTCCCGGCTCGGGTCACTGTCTGTGTGGAGTTTGCACATTCTCCCCGTGTCTGCGTGGGTTTCCTCCGGGTGCTCCGGTTTCCTCCCACAGTCCAAAGATGTGCGGGTTAGGTTGATTGGCCAGGTTAAAAATTGCCCCTTAGAGTCCTGGAATGTGTAGGTTAGAGGGATTAGCGGGTAAAAATATGTGGGGGTAGGGCCTGGGTGGGATTGTGGTCGGTGCAGACTCGATGGGCCGAATGGCCTCCTTCTGCACTGTAGGGTTTCTATGATTCTATGATTCTATGGCCAATCCACCTAACCTACACATCTTTGGACACTAAGGGACAATTTATCATGGCCAATCCCCCTAACCTGCACATCTTTGGACACTAAGGGACAATTTATCATGGCCAATCCACCTAACCTGCACATCTTTGGACACTAAGGAGCAATTTGGCAGGGCGGCACGGTAGCACAGTGGTTAGCACTGCTGCTTCACAGCTCCAGCGTCCTGGGTTCGATTCCCGGCTCGGGTCACTGTCTGTGTGGAGTTTGCACATTCTCCTCGTGTCTGCGTGGGTTTCCTCCGGGTGCTCCGGTTTCCTCCCACAGTCCAAAGATGTGCGGGTTAGGTTGATTGGCCAGGTTAAAAATTGCCCCTTAGAGTCCTGGAATGTGTAGGTTAGAGGGATTAGCGGGTAAACAGGTTTCTGATGTCAGTGGTGATTTTTGCTCATGTTGCTCGGCTAATCCCTGATCCCACCCATTGCTATCTTGATTGGCTGCTTTAGAGACCGCTAGAATTGCAGCAGTTATTGACCGAGTGTTATGTACCAAACTTCCAGTTCTCTTCACACACACACACCCTCCCCCCATATTGATATCAAATACTTTGTCCTCCTCTCCTACATTGAGAAAATGCTTTTGAGTGATTTGACTAGAAATTATTCCTTAACCACCAGCAAATTTACAGATGAAATTTGGAGGCTTTGGAGAGAGTACAGAGGAGGTTTACCAGGATGTTGCCTGGTATGGAGGGGCTTGGTTATGAGGAGAGATTGGGGAAACTGGGGTTGTTCTCCTTGGAAAGACGGAGGATGAGGGGAGACTTAATAGAGGTGTATAAAATTATGAAAGGCATAGATAGGGTGAACGGTGGGAAGCTTTTCCCCAGGTCGGTGGTGACGTTCACGAGGGGTCATAGGTTCAAGGTGAAGGGGGGGAGGTTTAACACAGATATCAGAAGGACATATTTCACACAGAGGGTCGTGGGGGCCTGGAATGTGTTGCCGGGCAAGGTGGTGGAGGCGGACACACTGGGAACGTTTAAGACTTATCTAGACAGCTATATGAACGGAGTGGGAATGGAGGGATACAAAAGAGTGGTCTAGTTTGGACCAGGGAGCGGCGCGGGCTAATTGTTCCTTGTTTCTCGTTTCAAGGCTTCATTCTATGATCAACTTGCTGGTGCCAGTACAGAGCGAGACTGCGGATAGTTGGGAACCTGTCTCGGGGGCAGGGAATTCATATGGTGTTCGTGGAAGTGGAAATGAATAGGGTTGGGAAGCATTTTCCGATCAGGGCCAGTGTGATCTCCTGGACTCGTTTCGATCGCCTCAGGGGGTCGGAGAGGAATTTCCCAGATTTTTTCCCCCCATATTGGCCCTGGGGTTTTTCACTCTGGGTTTTCGCCTCTCCCTGGAGATCACATGGTCTGGAATGGGGGGGTGGGGGTGAGTTAATAGGTTGTGATGAACAAAGCATCGTAGCTGTGAGGGACAGCTCGGTGGATAGGATATTGGTATGTAGATAGGCTGGAAAATTGGGCGGGGATCCTGGATTCAGGATTCAATCCTGGACCGGGGAGCGGCGCGGGCTTGGAGGGCCGAAGCGCCTGTTCCTGTGCTGTATTGTTCTTTGTTCTTTGTTTGTAAAAATATGTGGGGGTAGGGCCTGGGTGGGATTGTGGTCGGTGCAGACTCGATGGGCCGAATGGCCTCCTTCTGCACTGTAGGGTTTCTATGATTCTATGGCCAATCCACCTAACCTACACATCTTTAGACACTAAGGGACAATTTGGCATGGCCAA
>NW_027590350.1:0-47500 GCF_964213995.1 Mustelus asterias | reverse complement strand
AGAGCAGGAGCCCCAGACCAAGCTGTGATACAACCAGAAAGGATGCTTTCTATGGGGCATCTGTAAAAGTTGGTGAGAGTCGTAGCTGACATGCTAAATTTCCTTAGCCTCCTGAGAAAGCAGAGGCGTTGGTGGGGCTTTCTTAACTATAGTGTCGGCGTGGGGGGGACCAGGACAGGTTGTTGGTGATCTGGATACCTAGAAACGTGAAGCTCTCGACCCTTTCTACTTCGTCCCCGTTGATGTAGACAGGTGCTTGGGAGACCCCCGCTGAACCATTTCAACCGCAACAGTCTTGGGGAAACGGCGGCACGCTCACAGCCCCACTCCTGGGCGGAGATAAAAGCCGTTCAGCCCTTCTTGCACATACTAGCTCCGATCAAGCATCCTGCCATTCCATAAGAACACAGGGGAGAAGCAGGCCATTCGGCCCATCTGCTCTGCCGTTCAATGGTGGATCTGATGTGATAATCCTCAACTCCCACTGTCCTGCCTTATCCCCTCGATTCTCTCACTGATTAACAATGTCTGTCTCTGCCTGGAACATACTTAACGACCCAGTCTCTCCAGCCCTCTGCGGGAAAGAATTCCACAGATTCACTCCCCTCGGAGGGAAGAAATTCCTCCCCATCTCCGTCCTCAATGGGGCGACCCCCTGACTCTGAGATTCTGCCCTCTGGTCCCAGACTTTCCCACACGGGGAAACAGCCTCTACTTTCTCAGAAGACTAAGGAAATTTGGCATGTCCGCTACGACTCTCACCAACTTTTACAGATGCCCCATAGAAAGCATCCTTTCTGGTTGTATCACAGCTTGGTCTGGGCTCCTGCTCTGCCCAAGACCGCAAGGAACTACAAAGGGTCGTGAATGTAGCCCAGTCCATCACGCAAACCAGCCTCCCATCCATTGACTCTGTCTACACTTCCCGCTGCCTTGGGAAAAGCAGCCAGCATAATCAAGGACCCCACACACCCCGGACATTCTCTCTTCCACCTTCTTCCATCGGGAAAAAGATACAAAATTCTGAGGTCACGAACCAACCGACTCAAGAACAGCTTCTTCCCTGCTGCTGTCAGACTTTTGAATGGACCTACCTCGCATTAAGTTGATCTTTCTCTACACCCTAGCTATGACTGTAACACGACATTCTGCACCCTCTCCTTTCCTATTCCCTGGTGTACTCTATGAACGGTATGCTTTGTCTCCATAGCGCGCAAGAAACAATACTTTTCACTGTATCCCAATACAGGTGACAATAATAAATCAAATCCTTTTCCTTCTCCCCTGTGTATCTATGAACGGTATGCTTTGTCTGCGCAAGAAACAATACTTTTCGTAATAAATGTTAATAATAAATCAAATGAAATGATGGAGTTTACAAACCAAAAGTGAAACTTGTGTCTTGCACACAGAGATTCTAAATAACAGCAACAGAGATAACGAGGAGCTGCTGTTTGTCCAGAGTTCAAAACGAAACGAAGGTAGGTGTCTCCGAAACACCATCAAATCATGTGACCGGCTCTTAAAGCAATCATGCAACCACTCAAATACATAACACCCCTGTTTGTGTTTGATTAAAAACAGGCGCAATGCCTGGACATACATAGAAATACAGAAGATAGGAGCAGGAGGCCATTCGGCCCTTCGATCCTGCTCCCCCATTCATCACCATCATGGCTGATCATCCAACTCAATAGCCTAATCCTGCTTTTCCCCCATAACCTTTGACCCCGTTCACCCCAAGTGCTATATCCAGCCGCCTCTTCAATACATTCAATGTTTTGGCATCAACTACTTCCTGTGGGAATGAATTCCACAGGCTCACCACTCTCTGGGTGAAGAAATGTCTCCTCATCTCCGTCCTAAATGGTCTACCCCCAATCCTCAGACTGGGACCCCTGGTTCTGGACTCCCCCACCATCGGGAACATCCTCCCTGCATCCACCCTGTCTAGTCCTGTTAGAATTTTATAAGTCTCTATGGGATTCCCCCCCTCATTTGTCTGAACTCCAGTGAAAACAATCCTAACCTGGTCAATCTCTCCTCATACATCAGTCCCACCATCCCCGGAATCAGCCTGGTAAACCTTTGCTGCACTCCCTCCAGAGCAAGAACATCCTTCCTCAGAAAAGGAGACCAAAACTGCACACAATACTCTCGGTGTGGCCTCACCAAGGCCCTGTATAATTGCAACAAGTAAGAGTTTTAACAACACCAGGTTAAAGTCCAACAGGTTTATTTGGTAGCAAATACCATTAGCTTTCGGAGCGCTGCTCCTTCGTCAGATGGAGTGGAAATCTGACGAAGGAGCAGCGCTCCGAAAGCTTATGGTATTTGCTACCAAATAAACCTGTTGGACTTTAACCTGGTGTTGTTAAACTTCTTACTGTGTTTACCCCAGTCCAACGCCGGCATCTCCACATCATAATTGCAACAACACATCCCTGCTCCTGTACTCGAAACCTCTCGCAATGAAGGCCAACATACCATTTGCCTTCTTTACCGCCTGCTGCACCTGCATGCTTACCTTCAGCGACTGGTGCACAAGGACACCCAGGTCCCGCTGCACACTCCCCGCTCCCAATTTACACCCATTCAGGGAGTAATCTGCCGCCTTGTTTTTGCTTCCAAAGTGAATAACCTCACACTTATCCAAATTAAACTGCATCTTCCATTGATTAGCCCACTCCCCCAACCTGTCCTGTTTGCAAAGAGAGGGGCCTTGCATATATGGAGCTTTCAGCAAGCAGAAGTGAGACACATTGTGAGTCTGACTGATAATCTGGTGGTAGAATTCGCAGCACACTCGGGATTGCTTCGCAGGAGCTACCCAATCGTGGAATCGGGTCTAATGTTGGCCACTATGTTCTGAATGTTATGAGCTTGGACTGAACAAAGTACAAAGAAAATTACAGCAGTTCAGCAACAGGAACAGCCCTTCGACCCTCCAAGCCTGTGCCGATCATGATGCCCGAACTAAACTAAAATAAACCCTCCTGCCCTCACTCGGTCCGTATCCCTCCATTCCCTCCCTATCCATGGACCCATCCAGATGCCTGTTAAATGTTGTTAATGTTCCTGCTTCCTCCGCCTCCTCTGGCAGCGCGTTCCAGGCACCCCCCACTCTCTGCGTGAAAAACTTCCCCCCGCACATCTCCCTTAAACTCCCCCCCTCTCACCCTGAACCTGTGCCCCCCGTGTAACTGGCACTCCCACCCTGGGGAACAGCCTCTGACTATCCACCCTGTCTCTGCCTCTCATCATTCTGTAGACCAGGTCTCCCCTCAGCCTCCGTCTCCCCTCAGCCTCCGTCTCCCCTCAGCCTCCGTCTCCCCTCAGCCTCCGTCTCTCCAGTGAAAACAATCCCAGTTTATCCAACCTCTCCTCACAGCCGACACCCTCGAGACCCGGCAACATCCCGGTGAACCTTCTCTGCACTCTCTCCAAAGCTTCCACATCCTTCTGCTAGTGTGGTGACCAGAACTGCACGCAATGCTCCAAATGCGGCCTAACCAAGGTTTTGTATAGCTGCGGGTTGGCAAAGTCAGAGACCTGCCATTGGAAACAGCTGAAAGGGCACAAAACTGTGTGGAGTTTGTGTGGAGTTTGCACATTCTCCTCGTGTCTGCGTGGGTTTCCTCCGGGTGCTCCGGTTTCCTCCCACAGTCCAAAGATGTGCGGGTTAGGTTGATTGGCCAGGTTAAAAATTGCCCCTTAGTGTCCTGAGATGCGTAGGTTAGAGGGATTAGCGGGTAAAATATGTGGGGATAGGGCCTGGGTGGGATTGTGGTCGGTGCAGACTTGATGGGCCGAATGGCCTCCTTCTGCACTGTAGGGTTTCTATGATTTCTATGAAAACACCAGTCCATAAGACACAGGAGCAGAATGAGGCCACTCGGCCCATCGAGTCTGCTCCGTCATTCAATCATGGCTGATATTTTTCTCATCCCCATTCTCCTGCCTTTTCCCCATAACCCCTGATCCCCTTATTAATCAAGAACCGATCTATCTCTGTCTTAAAGACACTCAATGACCCGGCCTCCACAGCCTTCTGCGGTAAAGATGGGACAGAACAGTCGTTGGACCAGACCCGGCATCACACCAGCACTGACATTCAAAGACCACCTTTCTCGTGGATCCAGCAGGAAGAATGCCTTTTTCCCTGGGTGCGAGGGAGGGTGATGGAGGGAAGGCCAGAACATTGCGGGAGAGTGGGGTGGGAAGGGAATAATGGGACGAGTGGGACAGAAGAGAACAACGAGGGGGGTGGGAGGGGGGAGACATTCTCACCTTTTGGCCCGTTGAACGGGTGGGTTGATAGTCCCTCCTCTCTGGCCGCCACCCCTTGCGTCTCATTGCTCCTTTCACCCTTTTCTCCCTCTGTCCTGTTTTCTCCTTGTAGAGGATCCTGACTGGTAGGTTCCTCCTCGGGAGTGGGAGACAGAATATCGCGCCTCTCACATTGCAACCTGCCCGAAAAAGGTGAAAATCACGGGTCAAATGCAACGGCAAATCCTTACAAAGTTACCAAGAAACTGGGAGGTCCTCTTGATTGTTCAGAGATAGGATAGTGAAATGTTTCTGCAGATTAGAAAATTCACGATAATCTGTGCGTGAGGTCCCTGGAATCTGTACGAGTAATGTCTGTAACTCACTCTCCGGGTATCTGTTATTCTATATATAAACCACCCTGAACCCCTCGATTAGATTCCAGTCTGTAACTCACTCTCCGGGTATCTGTTATTCTATATATAAACCACCCTGAACCCCTCGATTAGATTCCAGTCTGTAACTCACTCCCAGGTATCTGTTATTCTATATATAAACCGCCCTGAACCCCTCGATTAGATTCCAGTCTGTAACTCACTCCCGGGTCTCTGTTATTCTATATATAAACCACCCCGAACCCCTCGATTAGATTCCAGTCTGTAACTCACTCCCGGGTATCTGTTATTCTATATATAAACCACCCCGAACCCCTCGATTAGATTCCAGTCTGTAACTCACTCCCGGGTATCTGTTATTCTATATATAAACCACCCCGAACCCCTCGATTAGATTCCAGTCTGTAACTCACTCCCGGGAATCTGTTATTCTATATATAAACCACCCCGAACCCCTCGATTAGATTCCAGTCTGTAACTCACTCCCAGGTATCTGTTATTCTATATATAAACCACCCCGAACCCCTCGATTAGTTTCCAGTCTGTAACTCACTCCCGGGTCTCTGTTATTCTATATATAAACCACCCCGATCCCCTCGATTAGATTCCAGTCTGTAACTCACTCCCGGGTATCTGTTATTCTATATATAAACCACCCTGAACCCCTCGATGAGATTCCAGTCTTTAACTCACTCCCGGGTATCTGTTATTCTATATATAAACCACCCCGAACCCCTCGATTAGATTCCAGTCTGTAACTCACTCCCGGGTATCTGTCATTCTATATATAAACCACCCTGAACCCCTCGATTAGATTCCAGTCTGTAACTCACTCCCGGGTATCTGTCATTCTATATATAAATCACCCTGAACCCCTCGATTCGATTCCAGTCTGTAACTCACTCCTGGGTATCTGTTATTCTATATATAAACCACCCTGAACCCCTCGATTAGATTCCAGTCTGTAACTCACTCTCCGGGTATCTGTTATTCTATATATAAACCACCCTGAACCCCGCGATTAGATTCCAGTCTGTAACTCACTCCCGGGTATCTGTTATTCTATATATAAACCGCCCTGAACCCCTCGATTAGATTCCAGTCTGTAACTCACTCCCGGGTCTCTGTTATTCTATATATAAACCACCCCGAACCCCTCGATTAGATTCCAGTCTGTAACTCACTCCGGGGTATCTGTTATTCTATATATAAACCACCCCGAACCCCTCGATTAGATTCCAGTCTGTAACTCACTCCCGGGTATCTGTTATTCTATATATAAACCACCCCGAACCCCTCGATTAGATTCCAGTCTGTAACTCACTCCCGGGAATCTGTTATTCTATATATAAACCACCCCGAACCCCTCGATTAGATTCCAGTCTGTAACTCACTCCCAGGTATCTGTTATTCTATATATAAACCACCCCGAACCCCTCGATTAGTTTCCAGTCTGTAACTCACTCCCGGGTCTCTGTTATTCTATATATAAACCACCCCGATCCCCTCGATTAGATTCCAGTCTGTAACTCACTCCCGGGTATCTGTTATTCTATATATAAACCACCCTGAACCCCTCGATTAGATTCCAGTCTTTAACTCACTCCCGGGTATCTGTTATTCTATATATAAACCACCCCGAACCCCTCGATTAGATTCCAGTCTGTAACTCACTCCCGGGTATCTGTCATTCTATATATAAACCACCCTGAACCCCTCGATTAGATTCCAGTCTGTAACTCACTCCCGGGTATCTGTCATTCTATATATAAATCACCCTGAACCCCTCGATTCGATTCCAGTCTGTAACTCACTCCTGGGTATCTGTTATTCTATATATAAACCCCCCTGAACCCCTTGATTAGATTCCAGTCTGTACCTCTCTCCCGGGTATCTGTTATTCTATATATAAACCATCCCAAACCCCTCGATTAGATTCCAGTCTGTAACTCACTCCTGGGTATCTGTTATTCTATATATAAACCACCCTGAACCCCTCGATTAGATTCCAGTCTGTAACTCACTCATGGGTATGTGTTATTTTATGTATAAACCACCCTGAACCCCTCGATTAGTTTCCAGTCTGTAACTCACTCCCGGGGATCTGTTATTCTATATATAAACCAGCTTGAACCCCTCGATTAGATTCCAGTCTGTAACTCATTCCCGGGTATCTGTTATTCTATATATAAACCACCCCGAACCCCTCGATTAGATTCCAGTCTGTAACTCACTCCCGGGTATCTGTTATTCTATATATAAACCACCCCGAACCCCTCGATTAGATTCCAGTCTGTAACTCACTCCCAGGTATCTGTTATTCGATATATAAACCACCCCGAACCCCTCGATTAGATTCCAGTCTGTAACTCACTCCCAGGTAACTGTTATTCTATATATAAACCACCCCGAACCCCTCGATTAGTTTCCAGTCTGTAACTCACTCCCGGGTCTCTGTTATTCTATATATAAACCACCCTGAACCCGTCGATTAGATTCCAGTCTGTAACTCACTCCCGGTATCTGTTATTCTAAATATAAACCACCCTGAACCCCTCGATTAGATTCCAGTCTGTAACTCACTCCCGGGTATCTGTTATTCTATATATAAACCACCCCGATCCCCTCGATTAGATGCCAGTCTGTAACTCACTCCCGGATATCTGTTATTCTATATATAAACCACCCCGAACCCCTCGATTAGATTCCAGTCTGTAACTCACTCCAGGGTATCTGTTATTCTATATATAAACCACCCTGAACCCCTCGATTAGATTCCAGTCTGTAACTCACTCCCGGGTGTCTGTTATTCTATATATAAACGACCCCGAACGCCTCGATTAGATTCCAGTCTGTAACTCACTCCCGGATATCTGTTATTCTATATATAAACCACCCCGAACCCCTCGATTAGATTCCAGTCTGTAACTCACTCCAGGGTATCTGTTATTCTATATATAAACCACCCTGAACCCCTCGATTATATTCCAGTCTGTAACTCACTCCCGGGTATCTGTTATTCTATATATATACCACCCCGAACCCCTCGATTAGATTCCAGTCTGTAACTCACTCCCAGGGAGCTGTTATTCTATATATAAACCATCCCGAACCCCTCGATTAGATTCCAGTCTGCAACTCACTCCCGTGGAGCTGTTATTCTATATATAAACCATCCCAAACCCCTCGATTAGATTCCAGTCTGTAACTCACTCCCAGGGAGCTGTTATTCTATATATAATCCATCCCGAACCCCTCGATTAGATTCCAGTCTGTAACTCACTCCCGTGGAGCTGTTATTCTAGAAATAAACCACCCCGAACCCCTCGATTAGATTCCAGTCTGTAACTCACTCCCGGGTTTCTGTTATTCTATATATAAACCACCCCGAACCCCTCGATTAGATTCCAGTCTGTAACTCACTCCCGTGGAGCTGTTATTCTATATATAAACCACCCCGAACCCCTCGATTAGATTCCAGTCTGTAACTCACTCCCGGGTTTCTGTTATTCTATATATAAACCATCCCGAACCCCTCGATTAGATTCCAGTCTGTAACTCACTCCCGGGTTTCTGTTATTCTATATATAAACCATCCCGAACCCCTCGATTAGATTCCAGTCTGTAACTCACTCCCGTGGAGCTGTTATTCTATATATAAACCATCCCAAACCCCTCGATTAGATTCCAGTCTGTAACTCACTCCCAGGGAGCTGTTATTCTATATATAAACCATCCCAAACCCCTCGATTAGATTCCAGTCTGTAACTCACTCCCGGGTATCTGTTATTCTATATATAAACCACCCCGAACCCCTCGATTAGATTCCAGTCTGTAACTCACTCCTGGGTATCTGTTATTCTATATATAAACCACCCCGAACCCCTCGATTAGATTCCAGTCTGTAACTCACTCCCGGGTATCTGTTATTCTATATATAAACCACCCCGAACCCCTCGATTAGATTCCAGTCTGTAACTCACTCCCGGGTATCTGTTATTCTATATATAAACCACCCCGAACCCCTCGATTAGATTCCAGTCTGTAACTCACTCCCGGGTATCTGTTTTTCGCTGTAATCCGGCCCCTTACCCGTATGTGTACCCCACTGGCAGTGGGTATGGAATGTGTTTCCTGGGCATCAGCAGGTATGTCCGTGCAACATGGAGGAAGCTCATGCAGCTGATGAACAGAAACATGTTCCTCAAGGACAGTCCAGCCTCGTATAAAACCTGCAGCGAGACAGGGCCGATGTGAGGGGGCCGTTTGGATTGGAGGAAGAGAAGTGATCTGTTTTTAACATTGCTTTGAGCCCGGCTGCAGACACAGCCCTCACCGCTTCCTTCTGATCTCTCTCTCTCTCTCCCCGCACCCACTCTGTCTCTCACTCCATCCTCCATCTCTCTCTCCCCGCACCCACTCTGTCTCTCTCTCCATCCTCCATCTCTCTCTCTCTGTCTCCCCGCACCCACTCTGTCTCTCACTCCATCCTCCATCTCTCTCTCTCTGTCTCCCCGCACCCACTCTGTCTCTCACTCCATCCTCCATCTCTCTCTCTCTCTCTCCCCGCACCCACGCTGTCTCTCACTCCATCCTCCATCTCTCTCTCCCCGCACCCACTCTGTCTCTCTCTCCATCCTCCATCTCTCTGTCTCTGTCTCCCCGCACCCACTCTGTCTCTCACTCCATCCTCCATCTCTCTCTCTCTGTCTCCCCGCACCCACTCTGTCTCTCACTCCATCCTCCATCTCTCTCTCTCTGTCTCCCCGCACCCACTCTGTCTCTCACTCCATCCTCCATCTCTCTCTCTCTCTCTCCCCGCACCCACGCTGTCTCTCACTCCATCCTCCATCTCTCTCTCCCCCCACCCACTCTGTCTCTCACTCCATCCTCCATCTCTCTCTCCCCGCACCCACTCTGTCTCTCACTCCATCCTCCATCTCTCTCTCTCCATCCTCCATTTCTCTCTCTCTGTCTCCCCGCACCCACTCTGTCTCTCACTCCATCCTCCATCTCTCTCTCTCTCTCTCCCCGCACCCACTCTGTCTCTCACTCCATCCTCCATCTCTCTCTCTCTCTCTCCGCGCACCCACTCTGTCTCTCACTCCATCCTCCATCTCTCTCTCTCTCTCTCCCCGCACCCACTCTGTCTCTCACTCCATCCTCCATCTCTCTCTCTCTCTGTCTCTCCCCGCACCCACTCTGTCTCTCACTCCATCCTCCATCTCTCTCTCTCTCTCTCTCTCTCCCCGCACCCACTCTGTCTCTCACTCCATCCTCCATCTCTCTCTCTCTCTGTCTCCCTGCACCCAGTCTGTCTCTCACTCCATCCTCCATCTCTCTCTCTCTCTGTCTCCCTGCACCCAGTCTGTCTCTCACTCCATCCTCCATCTCTCTCTCTCTCTCTCCCCGCACCCAGTCTGTCTCTCACTCCATCCTCCATCTCTCTCTCTCTCTCTGTCTCCCCGCACCCACTCTGTCTCTCACTCCATCCTCCATCTCTCTCTCTCTCTCTCCCCGCACCCACTCTGTCTCTCACTCCATCCTCCATCTCTCTCTCTCTCTCTCCCTCTGTCTCCCCGCACCCACTCTGTCTCTCACTCCATCCTCCATCTCTCTCTCTCTCTCTCTCTCCCCGCACCCAGTCTGTCTCTCACTCCATCCTCCATCTCTCTCTCTCTCTGTCTCTCCCCGCACCCACTCTGTCTCTCACTCCATCCTCCATCTCTCTCTCTCTCTCTCTCTCCCCGCACCCACTCTGTCTCTCACTCCATCCTCCATCTCTCTCTCTCTCTCTCTCTCCCCGCACCCAGTCTGTCTCTCATTCCATCCTCCATCTCTCTCTCTCTCTCTCCCCGCACCCACTCTGTCTCTCACTCCATCCTCCATCTCTCTCTCTCTCTGTCTCCCTGCACCCAGTCTGTCTCTCACTCCATCCTCCATCTCTCTCTCTCTCTCTCCCCGCACCCACTCTGTCTCTCACTCCATCCTCCATCTCTCTCTCTCTCTCTCCCCGCACCCACTCTGTCTCTCACTCCATCCTCCATCTCTCTCTCTCTCTCTCCCCGCACCCACTCTGTCTCTCACTCCATCCTCCATCTCTCTCTCTCTCTCTCCCCGCACCCACTCTGTCTCTCACTCCATCCTCCATCTCTCTCTCTCTCTCTCCCCGCACCCACTCTGTCTCTCACTCCGTCCTCCATCTCTCTCTCTCTCTCTCCCCCTCTCCAGCGTCTCCTTGTTCTCTGCCCTCTGGGCCCCGTTCCCCTCCATCACTCTGATCACCCCCTCCTGTGAGTGTAACTGCCTCCTCCTCACACTCCCCCACACCTCCCCCCTCCCCACCCTTCCTCCCTCCCCCGCCCCTCCTCCCCCCATCCTCTCCTCCCTCCCCGTCCCTCCATCCTCCCTCCCCTCATCCCTCCCTCCCCCTCCCTACCTCATCCCTCCCTCACCCCCTCCTCCCTCCCTCGCCCCCTCCTCCCTCCCTCGAACCCTCCTCCCACCCTCGCTCCCTCCTCCCTCCCTTCCTCGCCCCCTCCTCCCACCCTCGCCCCCTCCTCTATCCCTCGCCCCCTCCTCCGTCCCTCGCCCCCTCCTCCCTCCCTCGCCCCCTCCTCCCTCCCTCGCCCCCTCCTCCCTCCCTCGCCCCCTCCTCCCACCCTCACCCCCTCCTCCCACCCTCACCCCCTCCTCCCACCCTCACCCCCTCCTCCCTCCCTCCCTCCTCCCTCCCTCCTCCCTCCCTCACCCCCTCCTCCCCCCATCCTCTCCTCCCTCTCCGTCCCTCCATCCTCCCTCCCCTCATCCCTCCCTCCCCCTCCCCACCTCATCCCTCCCTCACCCCCTCCTCCCTCCCTTGCGCCCTCCTCCCTCCCTCGCCCCCTCCTCCCACCCTCGCCCCCTCCTCCCTCCCTCCCTCGCCCCCTCCTCCCACCCTCACCCCCTCCTCTCACCCTCACCCCCTCCTCCCTCCCTCCCTCCTCCCTCCCTCCTCCCTCCCTCACCCCCTCCTCCCCCCATCCTCTCCTCCCTCTCCGTCCCTCCATCCTCCCTCCCCTCATCCCTCCCTCCCCCTCCCCACCTCATCCCTCCCTCACCCCCTCCTCCCTCCCTTGCGCCCTCCTCCCTCCCTCGCCCCCTCCTCCCACCCTCGCCCCCTCCTCCCTCCCTCCCTCGCCCCCTCCTCCCACCCTCGCCCCCTCCTCTCTCCCTCGCCCCCTCCTCCGTCCCTCGCCCCCTCCTCCCTCCCTCGCCCCCTCCTCCCTCCCTCGCCCCCTCCTCCCTCCCTCGCCCCCTCCTCCCTCCCTCGCTCCCTCCTCCCTCCCTCACCCCCTCCTCCCTCCCTCCCTCCTCCCTCCCTCCCTCGCCCCCTCCTCCCACCCTCACCCCCTCCTCCCACCCTCACCCCCTCCTCCCTCCCTCCCTCACCCCCTCCTCCCTCCCTCGCCCCCTCCTCCCACCCTCGCCCTCTCCTCCCTCCCTCGCCCCCTCCTCCCTCCCTCGCCCCCTCCTCCCTCCCTCGCCCCCTCCTCCCCCGCCCACCCCCTCCTCCCTCGCCCCCTCCTCCCTCCCTCAACCCCTCCTCCCTCCCTTGCTCCCTCCTCCCTCCCTCGCCCCCTCCTCCCTCCCTCGCCCCCTCCTCCCTCCCCCAGCCTCCCCTCTCCAGCCTCTGTGTTCCACTCCGATACCCGCTGTAAGGTGGGAGATTCTGGCCTTGTTGTTGCGGTTTCGGACACCGCGCTCTCACCTTGATCACCAGGAAGACGGCGGATGAAGAGTCGAACGCGCCGTTATACAGGGTGATGACTGTGGATCGCCTTCTGCCAAACAGGTTACCCACCTGAGGACCAGAGACAAGGGGAGCCAGTCAGTGGAGGGGGAGTGTACACAGAGCCACACTGCCAGGCCACAGGGCTCAGGATACTCCCAGGCACCAGGCTGGGCCTGAGCGAGCGAGCTCACGCCCGCACACAGGGACTAGCTGCACACTGCGGTTTTAAACATGCACAAACCCTGGATCAGGTCCCTCGATACAGGAGACAGAACCTCCTCCCCCCACACTCCGATTAGATACGTGCCCACAAAGATACCAAACTCGGCTGCCAGTGCGGAACTCCCTCAGCACTGACCCTCTGACAGTGCGGCACTCCCTCAGCACTGACCCTCTGACAGTGCGGCACTCCCTCAGCACTGACCCTCTGACAGTGCGGCACTCCCTCAGCACTGACCCTCTGACAGTGCGGCACTCCCTCAGCACTGACCCTCTGACAGTGCGGCACTCCCTCAGCACTGACCCTCTGACAGTGCGGCACTCCCTCAGCACTGACCCTCTGACAGCGCGGCACTCCCTCAGCACTGACCCTCTGACAGTGCGGCACTCCCTCAGCACTGACCCTCTGACAGTGCGGCACTCGCTCAGCACTGACCCTCTGACAGTGCGGCACTCCCTCAGCACTGACCCTCTGACAGTGCGGCACTCCCTCAGCACTGACCCTCTGACAGTGCGGCACTCCCTCAGCACTGACCCTCTGACAGTGCGGCACTCCCTCAGCACTGACCCTCTGACAGTGCGGCGCTCCCTCAGCACTGACCCTCTGACAGTGCGGCACTCCCTCAGCACTGACCCTCTGACAGTGCGGCACTCCCTCAGCACTGACCCTCTGACAGTGTGGCACTCCCTCAGCACTGACCCTCTGACAGTGCGGCACTCCCTCAGCACTGACCCTCTGACAGTGCGGCACTCCCTCAGCACTGACCCTCTGACAGTGCGGCACTCCCTCAGCACTGACCCTCTGACAGTGCGGCACTCCCTCAGTACTGACCCTCTGACAGTGCGGCACTCCCTCAGCACTGACCCTCTGACAGTGCGGCACTCCCTCAGCACTGACCCTCTGACAGTGCGGCACTCCCTCAGCACTGACCCTCTGACAGTGCTGCACTCCCTCAGCACTGACCCTCTGACAGTGCGGCACTCCCTCAGCACTGATCCTCTGACAGTGCGGCACTCCCTCAGCACTGACCCTCTGACAGTGCGGCACTCCCTCAGCACTGACCCTCTGACAGTGCGGCACTCCCTCAGCACTGACCCTCTGACAGTGCGGCACTCCCCCAGCACTGACCCTCTGACAGTGCGGCACTCCCTCAGGACTGACCCTCTGACAGTGCGGCACTCCCTCAGCACTGACCCTCTGACAGTGCGGCACTCCCTCAGCACTGACCCTCTGACAGCGCGGCACTCCCTCAGCACTGACCCTCTGACAGTGCGGCACTCCCTCAGCACTGACCCTCTGACAGTGCGGCACTCCCTCAGCACTGCCCCTCTGACAGTGCGGCACTCCCTCAGCACTGACCCTCTGACAGTGCGGCACTCCCTCAGCACTGACCCTCTGACAGTGCGGCACTCCCTCAGCACTGACCCTCTGACAGTGCGGCACTCCCTCAGTACTGACCCTCTGACAGTGCGGCACTCCCTCAACACGGACCCTCTGACAGTGCGGCACTCCCTCAGCACTGACCCTCTGACAGTGCGGCACTCCCTCAGCACTGACCCTCTGACAGTGCGGCACTCCCTCAGCACTGACCCTCTGACAGTGTGGCACTCCCTCAGCACTGACCCTCTGACAGTGCGGCACTCCCTCAGCACTGACCCTCTGACAGTGCGGCACTCCCTCAGCACTGACCCTCTGACAGTGCGGCACTCCCTCAGTACTGACCCTCTGACAGTGCGACACTCCCTCAGTACTGACCCTCTGACAGTGCGGCACTCCCTCAGCACTGACCCTCTGACAGTGCGGCACTCCCTCAGCACTGACCCTCTGACAGTGCGGCACTCCCTCAGCACTGACCCTCTGACAGTGCGGCACTCCCTCAGAAATGAACTCTGATTCTTCTAAACTTTAATGGGTGTTCGTCTTTGCTTTCGGTCGGGGAATCAGCCTGGTGAACCTTCTGTGTGTAATTGTAACCCTTTTGAGATATGCAGACTGAACCCCACACAGGAAGAAATTCCAAAATGTTGCAATCAGTTCTCTGCATTGGAAGTCGCGAATGTTACTCAGTGAAAGTCCCCGATTATCTATTATCATCATCACTCAATCGTCAGAAACATGTTCTGCACGGTGACACAGCAGGTTAGCGCTGCTGCCTCACAGCGCCAGGGACCCGGGTTCCATCCCTGGCCTCGGGTCACTGTCTGTGTGGAGTCTGCACGTTCTCCTCGTGTCTGCGTGGGTTTCCTCCGGGTGCTCCGGTTTCCTCCCGCACTCCAAATGTGTAGGTTAGGTGGATTGGCCGTGGTAAATTGTCCCTTAGTGTCCAAAGATGTGCAGGTTAGGGGGATTGGCCATGCTAAATTGTCCCTTAGTGTCCAAAGATGTGTAGGTTAGGTGGATTGGCCATGCTAAATTGTCCCTTAGTGTCCAAAGATGTGAAGGTTAGGTGGATTGGCCATGCTAAATTGTCCCTTAGTGTCCAAAGATGTGTAGGTTAGGTGGATTGGCCATGCTAAATTGCCCCTTAGTGTCCAAAGATGTGTCGGTTAGGTGGATTGGCCATGCTAAATTGTCCCTTAGTGTCCAAAGATGTGTAGGTTAGGTGGATTGGCCATGCTAAATTGCCCCTTAGTGTCCAAAGATGTGTAGGGTAGGTGGATTGGCCATACTAAATTGTCCCTTTGTGTCCAAAGATGTGCAGGTTAGGTGAATTGGTCGTGCTAAATTGCCCCTTAGTGTCCAAAGATGTGTAGGTTAGGTGGATTGGCCATGCTAAACGGCCCCTTAGTGTCCAAAGATGTGTAGGTTAGGTGGATTGGCCATGCTAAATTGCCCCTTAGTGTCCAAAGATGTGTAGGGTAGGTGGATTGGCCATACTAAATTGTCCCTTTGTGTCCAAAGATGTGTAGGTTAGGTGGATTGGCCATGCTAAACTGCCCCTTAGTGCCCAAAGATGTGTAGGTTAGGTGGATTGGCCATGCTAAACGGCCCCTTAGTGTCCAAAGATGTGTAGGTTAGGTGGATTGGCCATGCTAAACGGCCCCTTAGTGTCCAAAGATGTGTAGGTTAGGTGGATTGGCCATGCTAAATTGTCCCTTTGTGTCCAAAGATGTGCAGGTTAGGTGGATTGGCCATGCTAAACTGCCCCTTAGTGTCCAAAGATGTGTAGGTTAGGTGGATTGGCCATGCTAAACTGCCCCTTAGTGCCCAAAGATGTGCAGGTTAGGTGGATTGGCCATGCTAAACTGCCCCTTAGTGCCCAAAGATGTGCAGGTTAGGTGGATTGGCCATGCTAAATTGCCCCTTAGTGTCCAAAGATGTGCAGGTTAGGTGGATTGGCCATGCTAAATTGCCCCTTAGTGTCCAAAGATGTGTAGGTTAGGTGGATTGGCCATGCTAAACTGCCCCTTAGTGCCCAAAGATGTGCAGGTTAGGTGGATTGGCCATGCTAAATTGCCCCTTAGTGTCCAAAGATGTGCAGGTTAGGTGGATTGGCCATGCTAAATTGCCCCTTAGTGTCCAAAGATGTGTAGGTTCGGCGGATTGGCCATGCTAAATTGTCCCTTAGTGTCCAAAGAAGTGTAGGTTCGGCGGATTGGCCATGCTAAATTGTCCCTTAGTGTCCAAAGAAGTGTAGGTTCGGCGGATTGGCCATGTTAAATGTGTGGGGTTACGGGATCGGGCTTGTGTAAGATACTCTATCAGTGTGGAGCGGGAGGCGTGATTGGTGCTATATTGTTAGTCTGTGACATGTCCACTTGCCTGTTTTCCTGATGCTGCCCACTACGCTAACACTGAGAACTGCAACTGAACCTGTGCCTGCGCTGTGGCCCAAACAAACACCGTGATCCGACCTTACCTGTATGTTTGTCATGAGGAACAGGATTCCTCCCACAGCCAGCAAGCAGATTGCAGGGAAAAGCATTAGTGCGATTCCTGCAACAGAGAGTGGAAGAGAGAGAGAGGTCGGCGGGAGAGACAGAACATTATAAAGTGCGGTGCTCCCTCAGGACTTATATTCATTCGCGGGTTCAGGGTGTCACTTGTAAGACCAATACTATGTACCCGGGATTATAAAACTCGTAACATAGCCGCTACACGACTGTACCCCGGATTATTAATCCAGTAACATAACCCCTACACTACTGTACCCTGGATTATTAATCCAGTAACATAACCCCTACACTACTGTACCCCGGATTATTAATCCAGTAACATAACCCCTACACTACTGTACCCCGGATTATTAATCCAGTAACATAACCCCAACACTACTGTCCCTGGATTATTAATCCAGTAACATAACCCCTACACTACTGTACCCCGGATTATTAATCCAGTAACATAACCCCTACACTACTGTACCCTGGATTATTAATCCAGTAACATAACCCCTACACTACTGTACCCTGGATTATTAATCCAGTAACATAACCCCTACACTACTGTCCCTGGATTATGAATCCAGTAACATAACCCTACACTACTGTACCCCGGATTATTAATCCAGTAACATAACCCCTACACTACTGTACCCTGGATTATTAATCCAGTAACATAACCCCTACACTACTGTCCCTGGATTATTAATCCAGTAACATAACCCCTACACTACTGTACCCTGGATTATTAATCCAGTAGCATAACCCCTACACTACTGTACCCCGGATTATTAATCCAGTAACATAACCCCTACACTACTGTACCCTGGATTATTAATCCAGTAACATAACCCCTACACTACTGTACCCCGGATTATTAATCCAGTAACATAACCCCTACACTACTGTACCCCGGATTATTAATCCAGTAACATAACCCCTACACTACTGTCCCTGGATTATTAATCCAGTAACATAACCCCTACACTACTGTACCCCGGATTATTAATCCAGTAACATAACCCCTACACTACTGTACCCTGGATTATTAATCCAGTAACATAACCCCTACACTACTGTACCCTGGATTATTAATCCAGTAACATAACCCCTACACTACTGTACCCTGGATTATTAATCCAGTAACATAACCCCTACACTACTGTACCCTGGATTATTAATCCAGTAACATAACCCCTACACTACTGTACCCTGGATTATTAATCCAGTAACATAACCCCTACACTACTGTACCCTGGATTATTAATCCAGTAACATAACCCCTACACTACTGTCCCTGGATTATTAATCCAGTAACATAACCCTACATTACTGTACCCCGGATTATTAATCCAGTAACATAACCCCTACACTACTGTACCCCGGATTACTAATCCAGTAACATAACCCCTACACTACTGTACCCTGGATTATTAATCCAGTAACATAACCCCTACACTACTGTCCCTGGATTATTAATCCAGTAACATAACCCCTACACTACTGTACCCTGGATTATTAATCCAGTAACATAACCCCTACACTACTGTACCCTGGATTATTAATCCAGTAACATAACCCCTACACTACTGTACCCTGGATTATTAATCCAGTAACATAACCCCTACACTACTGTACCCTGGATTATTAATCCAGTAACATAGCCCCAACACTACTGTACCCTGGATTATTAATCCAGTAACATAACCCCTACACTACTGTACCCTGGATTATTAATCCAGTAACGTAACCCCTACACTACTGTACCCTGGATTATTAATCCAGTAACATAACCCCTACACTACTGTACCCTGGATTATTAATCCAGTAACATAACCCCTACACTACTGTACCCTGGATTATTAATCCAGTAACATAGCCCCAACACTACTGTACCCTGGATTATTAATCCAGTAACATAACCCCTACACTACTGTACCCTGGATTATTAATCCAGTAACATAACCCCTACACTACTGTACCCTGGATTATTAATCCAGTAACATAACCCCTACACTACTGTACCCTGTATTATTAATCCAGTAACATAACCCCTACACTACTGTACCCTGGATTATTAATCCAGTAACATAACCCCTACACTACTGTACCATGGATTATTAATCCAGTAACATAACCCCTACACTACTGTACCCTGGATTATTAATCCAGTAACATAACCCCAACACTACTGTACCCTGGATTATTAATCCAGTAACATAACCCCTACACTACTGTACCCTGGATTATTAATCCAGTAACATAACCCCAACACTACTGTACCCTGGATTATTAATCCAGTAACATAACCCCTACACTACTGTACCCTGGATTATTAATCCAGTAACATAACCCCTACACTACTGTACCCTGGATTATTAATCCAGTAACATAACCCCTACACTACTGTACCCTGGATTATTAATCCAGTAACATAACCCCTACACTACTGTACCCTGGATTATTAATCCAGTAACATAACCCCTACACTACTGTACCATGGATTATTAATCCAGTAACATAACCCCTACACTACTGTACCCTGGATTATTAATCCAGTAACATAACCCCAACACTACTGTACCCTGTATTATTAATCCAGTAACGTAACCCCTACACTACTGTACCCTGGATTATTAATCCAGTAACATAACCCCTACACTACTGTACCCTGTATTATTAATCCAGTAACATAGCCCCTACACTACTGTACTCGGGATTACTAATCCAGTAACATAACCCCTACACTACTGTACCCTGGATTATTAATCCAGTAACATAACCCCTACACTACTGTACCCTGGATTATTAATCCAGTAACATAACCCCTACACTACTGTACCCTGGATTATTAATCCAGTAACATAACCCCAACACTACTGTACCCTGTATTATTAATCCAGTAACATAGCCCCTACACTACTGTACCCTGGATTATTAATCCAGTAACATAACCCCTACACTACTGTACTCTGGATTATTAATCCAGTAACATAACCCCTACACTACTGTACCCTGGATTATTAATCCAGTAACATAACCCCTACACTACTGTACCCTGTATTATTAATCCAGTAACATAGCCCCTACACTACTGTACCCTGGATTAGTAATCCAGTAACATAGCCCCTACACTACTGCACCCTGGATTATTAACCCAGTAACATAACCCCAACACTACTGTACCCTGGATTATTAATCCAGTAACATAACCCCTACACTACTGTACCCTGGATTATTAACCCAGTAACATAACCCCAACACTACTGTACCCTGGATTATTAATCCAGTAACATAACCCCTACACTACTGTACCCTGGATTATTAATCCAGTAACATAACCCCTACACTACTGTACCCTGGATTATTAATCCAGTAACATAACCCCTACACTACTGTACCCTGTATTATTAATCCAGTAACATAGCCCCTACACTACTGTACCCTGTATTATTAATCCAGTAACATAACCCCTACACTACTGTACCCCGGATTATTAATCCAGTAACATAACCCCTACACTACTGTACCCTGGATTATTAATCCAGTAACATAACCCCAACACTACTGTACCCTGGATTATTAATCCAGTAACATAACCCCTACACTACTGTACCCTGTATTATTAATCCAGTAACATAGCCCCTACACTACTGTACCCTGGATTATTAATCCAGTAACATAACCCCTACACTACTGTACTCTGGATTATTAATCCAGTAACATAACCCCTACACTACTGTACCCTGGATTATTAATCCAGTAACATAACCCCTACACTACTGTACCCTGGATTATTAATCCAGTAACATAACCCCTACACTACTGTACCCTGGATTATTAATCCAGTAACATAACCCCTACACTACTGTACCCTGGATTATTAATCCAGTAACATAACCCCTACACTACTGTACCCTGGATTATTAATCCAGTAACATAACCCCTACACTACAGTACCCTGGATTATTAATCCAGTAACATAACCCCTACACTACTGTACCCTGGATTATTAATCCAGTAACATAACCCCTACACTACTGTACCCTGGATTATTAATCCAGTAACATAACCCCTACACTACTGTACCCTGGATTATTAATCCAGTAACATAACCCCTACACTACAGTACCCTGGATTATTAATCCAGTAACATAACCCCTACACTACTGTACCCTGGATTATTAATCCAGTAACATAACCCCTACACTACTGTACCCTGGATTATTAATCCAGTAACATAACCCCTACACTACTGTACCCTGTATTATTAATCCAGTAACATAACCCCTACACTACTGTACCCTGGATTATTAATCCAGTAACATTGCCCCTACACTACTGTACCCTGGATTATTAATCCAGTAACATAACCCCTACACTACTGTACCCTGGATTATTAATCCAGTAACATAACCCCTACACTACTGTACCCTGGATTATTAATCCAGTAACATAACCCCTACACTACAGTACCCTGGATTATTAATCCAGTAACATAACCCCTACACTACTGTACCCTGTATTATTAATCCAGTAACATAACCCCTACACTACTGTACCCTGGATTATTAATCCAGTAACATAACCCCTACACTACTGTACCCTGTATTATTAATCCAGTAACATAGCCCCTACACTACTGTACCCTGGATTATTAATCCAGTAACATAACCCCTACACTACTGTACTCTGGATTATTAATCCAGTAACATAACCCCTACACTACTGTACCCTGGATTATTAATCCAGTAACATAACCCCTACACTACTGTACCCTGGATTATTAATCCAGTAACATAACCCCTACACTACTGTACCCTGGATTATTAATCCAGTAACATAACCCCGACACTACTGTACCCTGGATTATTAATCCAGTAACATAACCCCTACACTACTGTACCCTGGATTATTAATCCAGTAACATAACCCCTACACTACTGTACCCTGGATTATTAATCCAATAACATAACCCCTACACTACTGTACCCTGGATTATTAATCCAGTAACATAACCCCTACACTACTGTACCCTGGATTATTAATCCAATAACATAACCCCTACACTACTGTACCCTGGATTATTAATCCAGTAACATAACCCCTACACTACTGTACCCTGGATTATTAATCCAGTAACATAACCCCTACACTACTGTACCCTGGATTATTAATCCAGTAACATAACCCCTACACTACTGTACCCTGGATTATTAATCCAGTAACATAACTCCTACACTACTGTACCCTGGATTATTAATCCAGTAACATAACCCCTACACTACTGTACCCTGGATTATTAATCCAGTAACATAACCCCTACACTACTGTACCCTGGATTATTAATCCAGTAACATAACTCCTACACTACTGTACCCTGGATTATTAATCCAGTAACATAACCCCTACACTACTGTACCCCGGATTATTAATCCAGTAACATAACCCCTACACTACTGTACCCTGGATTATTAATCCAGTAACATAACCCCAACACTACTGTACCCTGGATTATTAATCCAGTAACATAACCCCTACACTACTGTACCCTGGATTATTAATCCAGTAACATAACCCCAACACTACTGTACCCTGGATTATTAATCCAGTAACATAACCCCTACACTACTGTACCCTGGATTATTAGTCCAATAACATAACCCCTACACTACTGTACCCTGGATTATTAATCCAGTAACATAACCCCAACACTACTGTACCCTGGATTATTAATCCAGTAACATAACCCCTACACTACTGTACCCTGGATTATTAGTCCAATAACATAACCCCTACACTACTGTACCCTGGATTATTAATCCAGTAACATAACCCCTACACTACTGTACCCTGGATTATTAATCCAGTAACATAACCCCTACACTACTGTACCCTGGACTATTAGTCCAATAACATAACCCCTACACTACTGTCCCTGGATTATTAATCCAGTAACATAACCCCTACACTACTGTACCCTGGATTATTAATCCAGTAACATAACCCCTACACTACTGTACCCTGGATTATTAATCCAGTAACATAACCCCTACACTACTGTACCCTGGATTATTAATCCAGTAACATAACCCCTACACTACTGTACCCTGGATTATTAGTCCAGTAACATAACCCCTACACTACTGTACCCTGGATTATTAATCCAGTAACATAACCCCTACACTACTGTACCCTGGATTATTAGTCCAGTAACATAACCCCTACACTACTGTACCCTGGATTATTAATCCAGTAACATAACCCCTACACTACTGTACCCTGGATTTTTAATCCAGTAACATAACCCCTACACTACTGTACCCTAGATTATTAATCCAGTAACATAACCCCTACACTACTGTACCCAGGATTATTAATCCAGTAACATAACCCCTACACTACTGTACCCTGGATTATTAACCCTGTAACATAACCCCTACACTACTGTACCCTGGATTATTAATCCAGTAACATAACCCCTACACTACTGTACCCTGGATTATTAATCCAGTAACATAGCCCCTACACTACTGTACCCTGGATTATTAATCCAGTAACATAGCCCCTACACTACTGTACCCTGGATTATTAATCCAGTAACATAGCCCCTACACTACTGTACCCTGGATTATTAATCCAGTAACATAACCCCTACACTACTGTACCCTGGATTATTAATCCAGTAACATAACCCCTACACTACTGTACCCTGGATTATTAATCCAGGAACATAACCCCAACACTACTGTACCCTGGATTATTAATCCAGTAACATAACCCCTACACTACTGTACCCTGGATTATTAATCCAGTAACATAACCCCTACACTACTGTACCCTGGATTATTAATCCAGTAACATAGCCCCTACACTACTGTACCCTGGATTATTAATCCAGTAACATAACCCCTACACTACTGTACCCTGGATTATTAATCCAGTAACATAGCCCCTACACTACTGTACCCTGGATTATTAATCCAGTAACATAACCCCTACACTACTGTACCCTGGATTATTAATCCAGTAACATAACCCCTACACTACTGTACCCTGGATTATTAGTCCAATAACATAACCCCTACACTACTGTACCCTGGATTATTAATCCAGTAACATAACCCCTACACTACTGTACCCTGGATTATTAATCCAGTAACATAACCCCTACACTACTGTACCCTGGATTATTAATCCAGTAACATAACCCCTACACTACTGTACCCTGGATTATTAATCCAGTAACATAACCCCTACACTACTGTACCCTGGATTATTAATCCAGTAACATAACCCCTACACTACTGTACCCTGGAATATTAATCCAGTAACATAACCCCTACACTACTGTACCCTGGATTATTAATCCAATAACATAACCCCAACACTACTGTACCCTGGATTATTAATCCAGTAACATAACCCCTACACTACTGTACCCTGGATTATTAGTCCAATAACATAACCCCTACACTACTGTACCCTGGATTATTAATCCAGTAACATAACCCCTACACTACTGTACCCTGGATTATTAATCCAGTAACATAGCCCCTACACTACTGTACCCTGGATTATTAATCCAGTATCATAACCCCTACACTACTGTACCCTGGATTATTAGTCCAATAACATAACCCCTACACTACTGTACCCTGGATTATTAATCCAGGAACATAACCCCTACACTACTGTACCCTGGATTATTAATCCAGGAACATAACCCCAACACTACTGTACCCTGGATTATTAATCCAGTAACATAACCCCTACACTACTGTACCCTGGATTATTAATCCAGGAACATAACCCCAACACTACTGTACCCTGGATTATTAATCCAGTAACATAACCCCTACACTACTGTACCCTGGATTATTAATCCAGTAACATAACCCCAACACTACTGTACCCTGGATTATTAATCCAGTAACATAACCCCTACACTACTGTACCCTGTATTATTAATCCAGTAACATAGCCCCTACACTACTGTACCCTGGATTATTAATCCAGTAACATAACCCCTACACTACTGTACCCTGGATTATTAATCCAGTAACATAACCCCTACACTACTGTACCCTGGATTATTAATCCAGTAACATAACCCCGACACTACTGTACCCTGGATTATTAATCCAATAACATAACCCCTACACTACTGTATCCTGGATTATTAATCCAGTAACATAACCCCTACACTACTGTATCCTGGGTTATTAATCCAGTAACATAACCTCGACACTACTGTACCCTGGATTATTAATCCAGTAACATAACCCTACACTACGGTACACTAGATTATTAATCCAGTAACATAACCCCTACACTACTGTAACCTGGATTATTAATCCAGTAACATAACCCCTACACTACTGTACCCTGGATTATTAATCCAGTAACATAACCCCTACACTACTGTACCCTGTATTATTAATCCAGTAACATAACCCCTACACTACTGCACCCTGGATTATTAATCCAGTAACATAAACCTACACTACTGTACCCTTGATTATTAATCCAGTAACATAACCCCTACACTACTGTACCCTGGATTATTAATCCAGTAACATAACCCCTACACTACTGTACCCTGGGTTACTAATCCAGTAACATAACCCCTACACTACTGTACCCTGGATTATTAATCCAGTAACATAACCCCTACACTACTGTACCCTGGATTATTAATCCAGTAACATAACCCCTACACTACTGCACCCTGGATTATTAATGCAGTAACATAACCCCTACACTACTGTACCCTGGAATATTAATCCAGTAACATAACCCCTCCACTACTGTACCCTGGATTATTAATGCAGTAACATAACCCCTACACTACTGTACCCTGGATTATTAATCCAGTAACATAACCCCTACACTACTGCACCCTGGATTATTAATGCAGTAACATAACCCCTACACTACTGTACCCTGGATTATTAATCCAGTAACATAACCCCTCCACTACTGTACCCTGGATTATTAATGCAGTAACATAACCCCTACACTACTGTACCCTGGATTATTAATCCAGTAACATAACCCCTACACTACTGCACCCTGGATTATTAATGCAGTAACATAACCCCTACACTACTGTACCCTGGATTATTAATCCAGTTAAATAACCCCTACACTACTGTACCCTGGATTATTAATCCAGTAACATAACCCCTACACTACTGTACCCTGGATTATTAATCCAGTAACATAACCCCTACACTACTGCACCCTGGATTATTAATGCAGTAACATAACCCCTACACTACTGTACCCTGGATTATTAATCCAGTAACATAACCCCTACACTACTGTACCCTGGATTATTAATCCAGTAACATAACCCCTACACTACTGTAACCTGGATTATTAATCCAGTAACATAACCCCTACACTACTGTAACCTGGATTATTAATCCAGTAACATAACCCCTACACTACTGTACCCTGGATTATTAATGCAGTAACATAACCCCTACACTACTGCACCCTGGATTATTAATGCAGTAACATAACCCCTACACTACTGTACCCTGGATTATTAATCCAGTAACATAACCCCTACACTACTGTAACCTGGATTATTAATCCAGTAACATAACCCCTACACTACTGTACCCTGGATTATTAATCCAGTAACATAACCCCTACACTACTGTACCCTGTATTATTAATCCAGTAACATAACCCCTACACTACTGCACCCTGGATTATTAATCCAGTAACATAAACCTACACTACTGTACCCTTGATTATTAATCCAGTAACATAACCCCTACACTACTGTACCCTGGATCATTAATCCAGTAACATAACCCCTACACTACTGTACCCTGGATTATTAATCCAGTAACATAACCCCTACACTACTGTACCCTGGATTATTAATCCAGTAACATAACCCCTACACTACTGTAACCTGGATTATTAATCCAGTAACATAACCCCTACACTACTGTACCCTGGATTATTAATCCAGTAACATAACCCCTACACTACTGTACCCTGTATTATTAATCCAGTAACATAACCCCTACACTACTGCACCCTGGATTATTAATCCAGTAACATAAACCTACACTACTGTACCCTTGATTATTAATCCAGTAACATAACCCCTACACTACTGTACCCTGGGTTACTAATCCAGTAACATAACCCCTACACTACTGTACCCTGGATTATTAATCCAGTAACATAGCCCCTACACTACTGTACCCTGGATTATTAATCCAGTAACATAACCCTACACTACTGTACCCTGGATTATTAATCCAGTAACATAACCGCTACACTACTGTACCCTGGATTATTAATCCAGTAACATAACCCTACACTACTGTACCCTGGATTATTAATCCAGTAACATAACCCTACACTACTGTACCCTGGATTATTAATCCAGTAACATAACCCCTACACTTCTGTACCCTGGGTTACTAATCCAGCAACATAACCCCTCCACTACTGTACCCTGGATTATTAATGCAGTAACATAACCCGTACACTACTGTACCCTGGATTATTAATCCAGTAACATTGCCCCTACAATACTGTACCCTGGATTATTAATCCAGTAACATAACCCCTACACTACTTTACCCTGGATTATTAATCCAGTAACATAACCCCTACACTACTGTACCCTGGATTATTAATCCAGTAACATAACCCCTACACTACTGTACCCTGGATTATTAATCCAGTAACATAACCCCTACACTACTTTACCCTGGATTATTAATCCAGTAACATAACCCCTACACTACTGTACCCTGGATTATTAATCCAGTAACATAACCCCTACACTACTGTACCCTGGATTATTAATCCAGTAACATAACCCCTACACTACTTTACCCTGGATTATTAATCCAGTAACATAACCCCTACACTACTGTACCCTGGATTATTAATCCAGTAACATAACCACTACACTACTGTACCCTGGATTATTAATCCAGTAACATAACCCCTACACTACTGTACACTGGATTATTAATGCAGTAACATAGCCTCTACACTACTGTACCCTGGATTATTAATCCAGTAACATAACCCCTACACTACTGTACACTGGATTATTAATCCAGTAACATAACCCCTACACTACTGTACCCTGGATTATTAATCCAGTAACATAACCACTACACTACTGTACCCTGGATTATTAATCCAGTAACATAACCCCTACACTACTGTACCCTGGATTATTAATCCAGTAACATAACCACTACACTACTGTACCCTGGATTATTAATCCAGTAACATAACCCCTACACTACTGTACACTGGATTATTAATGCAGTAACATAGCCTCTACACTACTGTACCCTGGATTATTAATCCAGTAACATAACCCCTACACTACTGTACCCTGGATTATTAATCCAGTAACATAACCCCTACACTACTGAACCCTGGATTATTAATCCAGTAACATAACCCCTACACTACTGTACCCTGGATTATTAATCCAGTAACATAACCCCAACACTACTGTACCCTGGATTATTAATTCAGTAACATAACCCCTACACTACTGTACTCTGGATTATTAATCCAGTAACATAACCCCTACACTACTGTACCCTGGATTATTAATCCAGTAACATAACCCCTACACTACTGTACTCTGGATTATTAATGCAGTAACATAACCCCTACACTACTGTACCCTGGATTATTAATCCAGTAACATAACCCCTACACGACTGTACCCTGGATTATTAATCCAGTAATATAACCCCTACACTACTGTACCCTGGATTATTAATCCAGTAACATAGCCCCTACACTACTGTACCCTGGATTATTAATCCAGTAACATAACCCCTACACTGCTGTACCCTGGATTATTAATCCAGTAACATAACCCCTACACTACTGTACCCTGGATTATTAATCCAGTAACATAACCCCTACACTACTGTACTCTGGATTATTAATCCAGTAACATAACCCCTACACTACTGTACCCTGGATTATTAATCCAGTAACATAACCCCTACACTACTGTACCCTGGATTATTAATCCAGTAACATAACCCCTACACTACTGTACCCTGGATTATTAATCCAGTAACATAACCCCTACACTACTGTACCCTGGATTATTAATCCAGTAACATAACCCCTACACTACTGTACCCTGGATTATTAATCCAGTAACATAACCCCTACACTACTGTACCCTGGATTATTAATCCAGTAACATAACCCCTACACTACTGTACCCTGGATTATTAATCCAGGAACATAACCCCTACACTACTGTACCCTGGATTATTAATCCAGTAACATAACCCCTACACTACTGTACCCTGGATTATTAATCCAGTAACATAGCCCCTACACTACTGTACCCTGGATTATTAATCCAGTAACATAACCCCTACACTACTGTACCCTGGATTATTAATCCAGTAACATAGCCCCTACACTACTGTACCCTGGATTATTAATCCAGTAACATAACCCCTACACTACTGTACCCTGGATTATTAATCCAGTAACATAACCCCTACACTACTGTACCCTGGATTATTAGTCCAATAACATAACCCCTACACTACTGTACCCTGGATTATTAATCCAGTAACATAACCCCTACACTACTGTACCCTGGATTATTAATCCAGTAACATAACCCCTACACTACTGTACCCTGGATTATTAATCCAGTAACATAACCCCTACACTACTGTACCCTGGATTATTAATCCAGTAACATAACCCCTACACTACTGTACCCTGGATTATTAATCCAGTAACATAACCCCTACACTACTGTACCCTGGAATATTAATCCAGTAACATAACCCCTACACTACTGTACCCTGGATTATTAATCCAATAACATAACCCCAACACTACTGTACCCTGGATTATTAATCCAGTAACATAACCCCTACACTACTGTACTCTGGATTATTAATGCAGTAACATAACCCCTACACTACTGTACACTGGATTATTAATCCAGTAACATATCACCTACACTACTGTACTCTGGATTATTAATCCAGTAACATAACCCCTACACTACTGTACCCTGGATTATTAATCCAGTAACATAACCCCTACACTACTGCACTCTGGATTATTAATCCAGTAACATAACCCCTACACTACTGTACCCTTGATTATTAATCCAATAACATAACCCCTACACTACTGTACCCTGGATTATTAATCCAGTAACATAACCCCTACACTACTGTACCCTGGATTATTAATCCAGTAACATACCCCCTACACTACTGCACCCTGCATTATTAATCCAGTAACATAACCCCTACACTACTGTACACTGGATTATTAATCCAGTAACATAACCCCTACACTACTGTACCCTGGATTATTAATCCAGTAACATAACCCCTACACTACTGTACCCTGGATTATTAATCCAGTAACATAACCCCTACACTACTGTACCCTGGATTATTAATCCAGTAACATAACCCCTACACTACTGTACCCTGGATTATTAATCCAGTAACATAACCCCTACACTACTGTACCCTGGATTATTAATCCAGTAACATAACCCCTACACTACTGTACCCTAGATTATTAATCCAGTAACATAACCCCTACACTACTGCACCCTGGATTATTAATCCAGTAACATAACCCTTACACTACTGTACCCTGGATTATTAATCCAGTAACATAACCCCTACACTACTGTACCCTGGATTATTAATCCAGTAACATAACCCCTACACTACTGTACCCTGGATTATTAATCCAGTAACATAACCCTTACACTACTGTACCCTGGATTATTAATCCAGTAACATAACCCCTACACGACTGTACCCTGGATTATTAATCCAGTAACATAACCCCTACACTACTGTACCCTGTATTATTAATCCAGTAACATAACCCCTACACTACTGAACCCTGGATTATTAATCCAGTAACATAACCCCTACACTACTGTACCCTGGATTATTAATGCAGTAACATAACCCTTACACTACTGTACCCTGGATTATTAATCCAGTAACATTGCCCCTACACGACTGTACCCTGGATTATTAATCCAGTAACATAACCCCTACACTACTGTACCCTGGATTATTAATCCAGTAACATAACCCCTACACTACTGTACCCTGGATTATTAATCCAGTAACATAACCCCTACACTACTGTACCCTGGATTATTAATCCAGTAACATAACCCCTACACTACTGTACCCTGGATTATTAATCCAGTAACATAACCCCTACACTACTGTACTCTGGATTATTAATCCAGTAACATAACCCCTACACTACTGTACTCTGGATTATTAATCCAGAAACATAACCCCTACACTACTGTACCCTGGATTATTAATCCAGTAACATAACCCCTACACTACTGTACCCTGGATTATTAATCCAGTAACATAACCCCTACACTACTGTACCCTGGATTATTAATCCAGTAACATAACCCCTACACTACTGTACCCTGGATTATTAATCCAGTAACATAACCCCTACACTACTGTACCCTGGATTATTAATCCAGGAACATAACCCCTACACTACTGTACCCTGGATTATTAATCCAGTAACATAACCCCTACACTACTGTACCCTGGATTATTAATCCAGTAACATAGCCCCTACACTACTGTACCCTGGATTATTAATCCAGTAACATAACCCTTACACTACTGTACCCTGGATTATTAATCCAGTAACATAACCCCTACACTACTGTACCCTGGATTATTAATCCAGTAACATAACCCCTACACTACTGTACCCTGGATTATTAATCCAGTAACATAACCCCTACACTACTGTACCCTGGATTATTAATGCAGTAACATAACCCTTACACTACTGTACCCTGGATTATTAATCCAGTAACATAACCCCTACACTACTGTACCCTGGATTATTAATCCAGTAACATAACCCCTACACTACTGTACCCTGGATTATTAATCCAGTAACATAACCCCTACACGACTGTACCCTGGATTATTAATCCAGTAACATAACCCCTACACTACTGTACCCTGGATTATTAATCCAGTAACATAACCCCTACACTACTGTACCCTGGATTATTAAACCAGTAACATAACCCCTACACGACTGTACCCTGGATTATTAATCCAGTAACATAACCCCTACACTACTGTACCCTGGATTATTAATCCAGTAACATAACCGCTACACTACTGTACTCTGGATTATTAATCCAGTAACATAACCCCTACACTACTGTACTCTGGATTATTAATCCAGTAACATAACCCCTACACTACTGTACCCTGGATTATTAATCCAGTAACATAACCCTACACTACTGTACCCTGGATTATTAATCCAGTAACATAACCGCTACACTACTGTACCCTGGATTATTAATCCAGTAACATAACCCCTACACTACTGTACCCTGGATTATTAATCCAGTAACATAACCCCTACACTACTGTACCCTGGATTATTAACCCAGTAACATAACCCCTACACTACTGTACCCTGGATTATTAATCCAGTAACATAACCCCTACACTACTGTACCCTGGATTATTAATGCAGGAACCTCAGGACCCTCCCGGCCCCATCAGCCTGTATCTCAGTTCATTATTCTCCGCTTAACCTGCGGGTCACTTCCCACTGTTTGGAAATGGAGCTGGGCAGTCGGGAAGGGTCTCGGGAGGAAGCGGCACTCACCAGAATTGGAGAACGCAATCATCAGGTTGGCTGAAGTGTACAGTAATCTGCAGCGATGGGGGGTGGGTGGGGGAAAGAAACACAACATGTTTTAAACCTGATCTGGCTTCCTCTCTACCACCCACCCGCCACAGACTGCTCCCCCCACTTCACCCCACCCCCAGTAACTTCACCTCCCACCAACTCCCAACATCTCAAACCGTCTCCAGCCCATCAACTCATCCACAGTCAGCAGTCCGGGAAGAAATAGCAGGCAGGAGGAGGCCAGTCTGCCCATCGAGCCTGTTCCGCCCCACTCTTTCAGACCATAAGACGTAGGAGCAGAATGAGGCCACTCGGCCCATCGAGTCTGCTCCGCCATTCAATCATGGTTGATAAGTTTCTCACCCCCATTCTCCTGCCTTTTCCCCATAACCCCTGATCCCCTTATTAATCAAGAACCTGTCAATCTCCGTCCTAAAGACACTCAGTGACCCGACCCCCTCTGTGGCAAAGAGTTCCTCAGATTCACCACTCTCTGGCTGAAGAAATTCCTCATCTCGGTTCTAAAGGATCGTCCCTTTACTCTGAGGCCGTGCCCTTGGATCCGAGTCTCTCCCGCCAGTGGAAACATCCTCTCCACGTCCACTCTATCCAGGCCTCGCAGTATCCTGTAAGTTTCAATAAGATCCCCCCTCATCCTTCTAAACTCCATCGAGTACAGACCCAGAGTCCTCAACCGTTCCTCATACGACAAGCTCTTCATTCCAGGAATCATTCTTGTGAACCTCCTCTGGACCCTTTCCAAGGCCGGCACATCCTTCCTTCGATACGGGGCCCAAAACTGCTCCCAGGTCCCTGAATTCTCTCCCATTTTGAAAATGATCTCCTCTATTCTTCCCTCCAAAGTGCCCGACCTCGCAGTAAGATTCTGTCTGATCTGACTGAAGCCTCAGACCCACTCCCCGAGCTGCCAGCGCCCACCCACCCCTTCCCCAACACTCTCCATCACCTTGCCGATGAAAAATCTCTCTACCTCAGCCTTGAATACATCCAGTGAGCCGTAGCCCTCGCCCCGGTCTCTGAGGAACAGAATTCCACAGGCTCTCCTGCCTCGCAAGAATACATTCCTCTGCGTCTCCAACTCACAGAAACTGGAAACAGGAGGAGGCCATTCAGCCCTTCTCGCCTGCCCTGCGATTCATTATGATCATGGCCGATCATCACTGTGCAGGCTGAGATGGGCCGAATGGCCTCCTTCTGCACTGTAGGGATTCTGTGAATCTATTCTATAAGGAGACCAAAACTGCACGGGTGGCACAGTGGTTAGCACTGCTGCCTCACAGCGCCAGGGACCCGGGTTCGATTCCCGGCTTGGGTCACTGTCTGTGTGGAGTCTGCACATTCTCCCCGTGTCTGCGTGGGTTTCCTCCGGGTGCTTCTGTTTCCTCCCACAGTCCGAAAGATGTGTAGGTTAGGGGGATTGGCCGTGCTAAATTGCCCCTTAGTGTCCAAAGATGTGTAGGTTAGCTGTATTGGCCATGTTAAATTGCCCTTAGTGTCCAAAGATGTGCAGGTTAGGTGTATTGGCCATGTTAAATTGCCCCTTAGTGTCCAAAGATGTGCAGGTTAGGTGTATTGGCCATGTTAAATTGCCCCTTAGTGTCCAAAGATGTGCAGGTTAGGTGTATTGGCCATGTTAAATTGCCCTTAGTGTCCAAAGATGTGCAGGTTAGGTGTATTGGCCATGTTAAATTGCCCCTTAGTGTCCAAAGATGTGCAGGTTAGGTGTATTGGCCATGTTAAATTGCCCTTAGTGTCCAAAGATGTGCAGGTTAGGTGGATTGGCCGTGCTAAATTGTCCCTTAGTGTCCAAAGAAGTGCGGGTTAGGTGGATTGGCCATGCTAAATTGTCCCTTAGTGTCTAAAGATGTCCTGGTTAGGTGGATTGACCGTGCTAAATTGCCCCTTAGTGTCCAAAGATGTGCAGGTTAGGTGGATTGGCCGTGCTAAATTGCCCCTTAGTGTCCAAAGATGTGCAGGTTAGGTGGATTGGCCGTGCTAAATTGCCCCTTAGTGTCCAAAGATGTGCAGTTTAGGTGGATTGGCCGTGCTAAATTGCCCCTTAGTGTCCAAAGATGTTCAGGTTAGGTGGATTGGCCATGATACATTTGCTCCTTCGTGTCAGGGGGAGTAGCTCGGGTAATTGCATGGGGTTATGGGGGTAATTTCTCCCTCTTTACTTTCCACTGAGTGGGATTGTGTGGTTGGTGCAGGCTCGATGCGTCAAAATGCCTCTTTCTGTACTGTTGGATCCTATGATTCCATGATCGAATTCAATATCCTGATCCCCCCTTCCCCCCATATCCCTCGATCCCTTTCGCCCCAAGAGCGATATCTAATTTCTTCTTGAAATCACACAACGTTTTGGCCTCAACTACTTTCTGTGGGAGTGAATTCCACACATTCACCACCCTCTGGGTGAAGAAATTTCTCCTCACCTCAGTCCTAAAAGGTTTCCCCCTTATCCTCAAACTCTGACCCCTAGTTCTGGACTCCCCCCACCATCGGGAACATTCTTTCTGAATCCACCCTGTCTGACCCTGTTAGAATTTTATAAGTTTCTATCAGATCCCCTCTCACTCTTCTAAACTCCAGTGAATATAATCCGAACACACTTAGTCTCTCCTCATATGACAGACCTGCCATCCCAGGAATCAGCCTGGTAAACCTTCGCTGCGCTCCCTCTATAGCAAGGACATCCTTCCTCAGATAAGGAGACCAAAACTGCACACAATACTCCAGGTGTGGCCTCACCAACGCCCTGTACAATTGCAGCCTTCACTGGGACACCCTCATTCTCAAACTGTGCTCTCTCCCTGTTCATGAGGGGCAAAAATCCTCTCGGCATTCACCCTGTCGACCTGCCCGCCCGCTTACCATCCGACTCAAGAACAGCTTCTTCCCTGCTGCTGTCAGACTTTTGAATGGACCTACCTTATATTAAGCTGATCTTTCTCTACACCCTAGCTATGACTGTAACACTACATTCTGCACCCTCTCCTTTCCTTCTCCCCTCTGTACTCTATGAACAGTATGCTTTGTCTGTATAGTGCGCAAGAAACAATACTTTTCACTGTATCCCAGTACATGTGACAATAATAAATCAAATCAAAATTTATGTGGTGTAGGTACACCCACAGTGCTGTTAGGGAGGGAGTTCCAGGATTGTTATTGGACATCAGTCAGTCCCCGTGTGGTGTAGGTACACCCACAGTGCTGTTAGGGAGGGAGTTCCAGGATTGTTATTGGACATCAGTCAGTACCGTGTGGTGTAGGTACACCCACAGTGCTGTTAGGGAGGGAGTTCCAGGATTATTATTGGACATCAGTCAGTACCGTGTGGTGTAGGTACACCCACAGTGCTGTTAGGGAGGGAGTTCCAGGATTGTTATTGAACATCAGTCAGTCCCCGTGTGGTGTAGGTACACCCACAGTGCTGTTAGGGAGGGAGTTCCAGGATTGTTATTGGACATCAGTCAGTCCCCGTGTGGTGTAGGTACACCCACAGTGCTGTTAGGGAGGGAGTTCCAGGATTGTTATTGGACATCAGTCAGTCCCCGTGTGGTGTAGGTACACCCACAGTGCTGTTAGGGAGGGGGTTCCAGGATTTTGACCCCAGCGACAGTGAAGGAACAGCCGATATGTTTCCAAGTCGGGATGGTGAGTGACTCGGAGGGGAACTCGTGGAAAGTAAAAAGGGAGAAACTATCTGCAGTGGCAGGGGGTGCCTTTGAAATCTGGTATTCTCGTTCCTGTCCTGGAGAGTCCTGAGTGAAAAACTTTGACAGCATGTCTTTTTTTTTTCTGTTGAAACTTGAGGAGAAAGTCTTTCCAGCGGCAGGAAGGTCGGTGCCCAGAGGAACGCGGGTCGGAGAGAATCGGTAAAAGAACCAGAGGGAGGTGCGGGGGAGGGGAGGGTGGTGGGGGGGGGGGAGATGAGAAGAGATTTTTTTTTGTTGATGCAGCGAGTTGCAACGTAGAACACGTGATCTGAAAGCTGAGGGGATCCAATGGGAACTCCCAAAGAAGGGGAACTCATCTTCGATTTGATTTATTCTTGTCACATGTATTGGGATACAGTGAAAAGTATTGTTTCTTGCGCGCATACCGTTCATAGAGAAGGAAAGGAGAGGGTGCAGAATGTAGTGTTACAGTCATAGCTAGGGTGCAGGGAAAGATCAACTTAATGCGAGGTAGGTCCATTCAAAAGTCTGACAGCAGCAGGGAAGAAGCTGTTCTTGAGTCGGTCGGTCCGTGACCTCAGACTTTTGTATCTTTTTCCCGACGGAAGAAGGTGGAAGAGAGAATGTCCGGGGTGCGTGGGGTCCTTGATTATGCTGGCTGCTTTTCCCCGAGGCAGCGGGAAGTGTAGACAGAGTCAATGGATGGGAGGCTGGTTTGCGTGATGGACTGGGCTACATTCACTGCCCTTTGTAGTTCCTTGCGGTCTTGGGCAGAGCAGGAGCCCAGACCAAGCTGTGATACAACCAGAAAGAATGCTTTCTATGGGGCATCTGTAAAAGTTGGTGAGAGTTGTAGCGGACATGCCAAATTTCCTTAGTCTTCTGAGAAAGTAGAGGCGTTGGTGGGGCTTTCTTAACTATAGTGTCGGCGTGGGGGGGACCAGGACAGGTTGTTGGTGATCTGGACACCTAGAAACTTGAAGCTCTCGACCCTTTCGTTAACAAATGCGAGGTTATTCACTTTGGTAGAAATAATAGCAAATTGGATTATTATCTAAATGGATAGAAATTACAACATGCTGCTGTGCAGAGGGACCTGGGGGTCCTTGTGCATGAGACGCAAAAACCCAGTCTGCAGGTGCAACAGGTGATCAAGAAGGCAAATGGGATGTTGGCCTATATTGCGAGGGGGATAGAATATAAAAGCAGAGATGTCTTGATGCACCTGTACAGGGCATTGGTGAGGCCGCAGCTGGAATACTGTGTGCAGTATTGGTCCCCTTATATGAGGAAGGATATATTGGCCTTGGAGGGAGTGCAGAGAAGGTTCACCAGGTTGATACCGGAGATGAGGGGTGTTGATTATGAGGAGAGACTGAGCAGATTGGGTTTGTACTCGTTGGAATTTAGAAGGCTGAGGGGGGATTTTATAGAGACCTATAAGATAATGAAGGGGCTGGATAGGGTGGAGGCGGAGAGATTCTTTCCACTTAGAAAGGAAGCTAGAACTAGAGGGGACAGCCTCAAAATAAAGGGGGGTCAGTTTAGGACAGAGTTGAGGAGGAACTTCTTCTCTCAGAGGGTGGTGAATCTCTGGAATTCTCTGCCCACTGAAGTGGTGGAGGCTACCTCGTTGAATATGTTTAAATCACGGATAGATGGATTCCTGGTCGGTAAGGGAATTAGGGGTTATGGGGATCAGGCGGGTAAGTGGAACTGATCCACTTCAGATCAGCCATGATCTTATTGAATGGCGGGGCAGGCTCGAGGGGCTAGATGGCCTACTCCTGCTCCTATTTCTTATGTTCTTTCAACTTTGTCCCCGTTGATGTAGACAGGAGCATGTTCTCCTTTACGCTTCCTGAAGTTGATGACAATCTCCTTCGTTTTGTTGAGATTGAGGGAGAGATTATTGTTGCTGCACCAGTTCACCAGATTCTCTATCTCATTCCTGTTCTCTGCCTCGTCATTGTTTGAGATCCGACCCACTACGGTGGTGTCATCAGCAAACACAGGGAGAGGGAGGGACACAGGGAGAGGGAGGGACGCAGGGGAGTGAGGGACGCAGGGGGAGGGAGCGACGCGGGGAGAGGGAGGGACGCGGGGAGAGGGAGGGACGCGGGGAGAGGGAGGGACGCGGGGAGAGGGAGGGACGCGGGGAGAGTGAGGGACGCGGGGAGAGTGAGGGACGCGGGGAGAGGGAGGGACGCGGGGAGAGGGAGGGACGCAGGGAGAGGGAGGGACGCGGGGAGAGGGAGGGACGCGGGGAGAGGGAGGGACGCGGGGAGAGTGAGGGACGCGGGGAGAGTGAGGGACGCGGGGAGAGGGAGGGACGCGGGGAGAGGGAGGGACGCGGGGAGAGGGAGGGACGCAGGGAGAGGGAGGGACGCGGGGAGAGACGCAGGGAGAGGGAGGGACGCGGGGAGAGGGAGAGACGCGGGGGGAAGGAGGGACGCGGGGAGAGGGAGGACGCGGGGAGGAAGAAGGATACAGGGAGAGGGAGGGAAACAGGGAGAGGGAGGGATACAAGGAGAAGGAGGGAAACAGGGAGAGGGAGTGATACAGGGAGAGGGAGGGATACAGAGAGAGGGAGGGATACAGGGAGAAGGAGGGATACAGGGAGAGGGAGGGATACAGGGAGAGGGAGGGATATAGGGAGAGGGAGGGATACAGGGAGAGGGAGCGATACAGGGAGAGGGAGGGATACAGAGAGAGGGAGGGATACAGGGAGAAGGAGGGATACAGGGAGAGGGAGGGATACAGGGAGAGGGAGGGATATAGGGAGAGGGAGGGATGCAGGGAGTGGGAGGGATACAGGGAGAGTGAAGGATACAGGGAGAGGGAGGAAGAGAGAGCGATACAGGGAGAAGGAGGGATACAGGGAGAGGGAGGGACACAGGGAGAGGGAGGGACACAGGGAGAGGGAGGGATACAGGGAGAAGGAGGGAAACAGGGAGAGGGAGTGATACAGGGAGAGGGAGGGATACAGAGAGAGGGAGGGATACAGGGAGAAGGAGGGATACAGGGAGAGGGAGGGATACAGGGAGAGGGAGGGATATAGGGAGAGGGAGGGATACAGGGAGAGGGAGCGATACAGGGAGAGGGAGGGATACAGAGAGAGGGAGGGATACAGGGAGAAGGAGGGATACAGGGAGAGGGAGGGATACAGGGAGAGGGAGGGATATAGGGAGAGGGAGGGATACAGGGAGTGGGAGGGATACAGGGAGAGTGAAGGATACAGGGAGAGGGAGGGAGAGGGAGCGATACAGGGAGAAGGAGGGATACAGGGAGAGGGAGGGACACAGGGAGAGGGAGGGACACAGGGAGAGGGAGGGATACAGGGATGGGGGGAGAGTGGAGGTGGGAGGGGGAGAATCAGAGTGTGGGAGAGGGGGAGAGAGAAAAAGAGAGAGGGAGGGGGAGGGAATGAGGGGAAGGTGGGTGTCGAGCAGAGAGACAGAGAGAGAGACAGAGAGTGAGAGAGAGAGAGACAGAGAGAGAGAGAGACAGAGAGAGAGAGAGACAGAGAGAGAGAGACAGAGAGAGAGAGACAGAGAGAGAGAGACAGAGAGAGAGAGAGAGAGACAAACAGGTGATGGGTGGGAGGTTACCTCTTATTGAGAGGGAACAGCAGGTAGATGTGAGGAAGAGTGAGTCAGTGTCGGTCTAACGGCGGAAATACAGCAGGCAGTTTGTACAAAGCAAGACTCCATAAACAGCTGCAAATTAAGAGCAACTCAGCTGGTGGTGGAGGGGGTGGGGGGGAGGAAGGGTGCCTCCGCTGGGGGAGGGGACAGGGGGGTGGGGGGAGAGGGGGAAGGGACAGGGAGGGGGGAGAGGGGGAGGGGACAGGGGAGGGGGGGAGAGGGGGAGGGGACGAGGGGGAGAGGGGGAGTGAACAGGGAGGGGGGGAGAGGGTGAGGGGACAGGGAGGGGGGAGAGGGGGAGGGACGGGGGGAGGGGACAGGGAGGGGGGGAGAGGGGGAGGGGACAGGGAGGGGGGGAGAGGGGACAGGGAGGGGGGGAGAGGGGGAGGGACAGGGGGAAAGAAGGTGAGGGGACAGAGAGGGGGGAGGGGGGAGGGGACAGGGAGGGGGGAGAGGGGGAGGGGACAGGGAGGGGGGGAGAGGAGGAGGGGACGGAGGGGGGGAGCGGGGTGGAGAGGGGGAGGGGACAGGGACGAGGGGGGAGAGGGGGAGGGGACGGGGGGGGAGCGGGGTGGAGAGGGGGAGGGGACGGAGGGGGGGGGAGAGGGGGAGGGGACAGGGACGGGGGGGGAGAGGGGGAGGGGACGGAGGGGGGGGGAGAGTGGGAGGGGACAGGGACGGTGGGGGAGAGGGGGAGGGGACGGAGGGGGGGAGAGTGGGAGGGGACAGGGACGGGGGGGGAGAGGGGGAGGGGACAGGGACGGGGGGGGGGGAGAGGGGGAGGGGACGGAGGGGGGGGAGAGTGGGAGGGGACAGGGACGGTGGGGGGAGAGGGGGAGGGGACGGAGGGGGGGGAGAGTGGGAGGGGACAGGGACGGTGGGGGGAGAGGGGGAGGGGACGGAGGGGGGGGAGAGTGGGAGGGGACAGGGACGGTGGGGGAGAGGGGGAGGGGACGGAGGGGGGGGGAGAGTGGGAGGGGACAGGGACGGGGGGGGGGAGAGGGGGAGGGGACAGGGACGGGGGGGGGGAGAGGGGGAGGGGACGGAGGGGGGGGAGAGTGGGAGGGGACAGGGACGGTGGGGGGGGGGAGGTTGGCTGCCAGCCGCACGTGAATTGAGATGTAAAAATGACATTGAGGAAGGATGCAGGAACATCACTTCCTTCCGGTCCAGATTGAAACATCCCGACTCAGGGAAATACTCACCAGGAGGGAGCTCCAAACCCCCAGGACTGGGCAAGAGGGAGAGAGAGAGGGAGTGAGGGAGAGAGAGAGGGAGTGAGAGAGAGAGAGAGGGAGTGAGGGAAGAGAGAGGGGAGTGAGAGAGAGAGAGGAGTGAGGGAGAGAGAAAGAGAGAGAGAGAGAGAGAGTGAGAGAGAGAGAGAGGGAGAGGGAGCGAGAGAGGGAGCAAGAGAGAGGGAGTGAGAGAGAGAGAGAGGGAGAGGGAGAGAGTGAGGGAGCGAGAGAGGGAGCAAGAGAGAGGGATGGGGGGAGAGTGGGAGAGAGAGGGAGAAAGAGAGAGGGAGTGAGAGAGAGGGGAGGGATACAGGGAGAGGGAGGGACACAGGGAGAGGGAGGGATACAGGGAGTGGGAGGGATACAGGGAGAGGGAGGGATACAGGGAGAGGGAGGGATACAGGGAGAGGGAGGGATACAGGGAGAGGGAGCGATACAGGGAGAGGGAGGGATACAGGGAGAGGGAGGGACACAGGGAGAGGGAGGGATACAGGGAGTGGGAGGGATACAGGGAGAGGGAGGGATACAGGGAGAGGGAAGGATACAGGGAGAGGGAGGGATACAGGGAGAGGGAGGGATACAGGGAGTGGGAGGGATACAAGGAGAGGGGGGATACAGGGAGAGGGAGGGATACAGGGAGAGGGAGGGATACAGGGAGAGGGAGGGATTCAGGGAGTGGGAGGGATACAGGGAGTGGGAGGGATACAGGGAGAGGGAGGGATTCAGGGAGTGGGAGGGATATAGGGAGTGGGAGGGATACAGGGAGAGGGAGGGATACAGGGAGAGGGAGGGATACAGGGAGAGGGAGGGATACAGGGAGAGGGAGGGATACAGGGAGTGGGAGGGATACAGGGAGAGGGAGGGATACAGGGAGTGGGAGGGGGAGAGGGAGGGAGTGGGAGGGGGAGAGGGAGGGAGTGGGAGGGGGAGAGGGAGGGAGTGGGAGGGGGAGAGGGAGGGAGTGGGAGAGAGGGAGAGATGGAGAGAGAGAGAGGGGTTGGTGATGGGGGTTGGTGAAGGGAGGGGATGAGGGGGGAGGTGGGTGGAGAGCAGGGGGGAGAGCAGGAGTGAATGGGGGGGGGCGGTGAGGGGGAGAGAGAGACAGAGAGAGACAGAGAGAGAAAGACAGAGAGAGACAAAGAGAGAGAGACAGAGAGAGAGAGAGAGGGAGAGAGAGACAAAGAGAGAGAAAGAGAGAGAGAGAAAAAATCTCTGCAGGACAGAAGGAGGCCAGTTGCCCATTGAGTCTGCACCGACCGCATCCCACCCAATCCTTATTCCCATAACCTCACACATTTATCCTGATAATCTCCCTGACACTAGGGGCAATTTAGCACGGCCAATCCCCCGAACCCACACATCTTTGGAGTGTGGGAGGAAACCGGAGCACCCGGAGGAAACCCACGCAGACACGGGGAGAATGTGCAAACTCCACACAGACAGTGACCCAAGCCGGGAATCGAACCCGGGTCCCTGGCGCTGTGAGGCAGCAGAGCGAACCACTGGGCCACCCAAGAGATATTTGCTACCAAATAAACCTTTGGACTTTAACCTGGTGTTGTTAAAACTCTTCCTGTGTTTACCCAAGAGAGACAGAGAGAGAGACAGAGAGAGAGACAGAGAGAGAGACACAGAGAGAGACAGAGAGAGGAACAGAGAGAGACACAGAGAGAGAGAGTGAGACAGAGAGAGAGAGAGAGAGAGAGACAGAGAGAGAGAGAGAGACAGAGAGAGAGACAGAGAGAGAGACAGACAGAGAGAGACAGAGAGAGAGAGGACAGAGAGAGAGACAGAGAGAGAGAGAGACAGAGAGAGAGACAGAGAGAGAGACAGACAGAGAGAGACAGAGAGAGAGAGAGACAGAGAGAGAGACAGAGAGAGAGAGAGACAGAGAGAGAGACAGAGAGAGAGACAGACAGAGAGAGACAGAGAGAGAGAGAGACAGAGAGAGAGACAGAGAGAGAGACACAGAGAGAGACAGAGAGAGGAACAGAGAGAGACACAGAGAGAGAGAGTGAGACAGAGAGAGAGAGAGACAGAGAGAGAGAGAGAGACAGAGAGAGAGACAGAGAGAGAGACAGACAGAGAGAGACAGAGAGAGAGAGACAGAGAGAGAGACAGAGAGAGAGACAGAGAGAGACAGAGAGAGAGACAGAGAGAGAGACAGAGAGAGAGAGAGACAGAGAGAGAGAGAAGAGAGAGAGAGACAGAGAGGACAAGAGAGAGACAGAGAGAGAGACAGAGAGAGAGACGAGAGAGAGAGACAGAGAGAGAGAGAGAGACAGAGAGAAACAGAGAGTGAGACAGAGAGAGAGACAGAGAGAGAGACAGAGAGAGAGAGACAAAGAGAGAGAGAGAGAGACAGAGAGAGAGACAGAGAGAGAGAGAGACAGAGAGAGAGAGACAGAGAGAGCGAGAGACAGAGGGAGCGAGAGACAGGGAGAGCGAGAGACAGAGAGAGCGAGAGAGACAGAGACAGAGAGAGAGACAGAGAGAGAGAGACAGAGAGAGACAGAGGGAGCGAGAGACAGAGGGAGCGAGAGACAGGGAGAGAGAGAGAGACAGGGAGAGCGAGAGACAGGGAGAGAGAGAGGCAGGGAGAGAGAGAGACAGAGAGAGCGAGAGACAGAGAGAGCGAGAGACAGAGAGAGCGAGAGAGAGAGAGCGAGAGACAGAGAGAGCGAGAGACAGAGGGAGGGAGAGACAGAGAGAGCGAGAGACAGGGAGAGCGAGAGACAGAGAGAGCGAGAGACAGAGAGAGCGAGAGACAGGGAGCGAGAGACAGAGAGAGCGAGAGACAGAGGGAGCGAGAGACAGGGAGAGCGAGAGACAGAGGGAGCGAGAGACAGGGAGAGCGAGAGACAGGGAGAGAGAGAGACAGAGAGAGAGAGACAGGGAGAGTGAGAGAGACAGGGAGAGCAAGAGAAGAGAGAGCGAGAGACAGAGGGAGCGAGAAACAGGGAGAGCGAGAGACAGAGGGAGCGAGAGACAGGGAGAGCGAGAGACAGAGAGAGCGAGAGACAGAGAGAGCGAGAGACAGGGAGAGCGAGAGACAGGGAGAGCGAGAGACAGGGAGAGCGAGAGACAGGGAGCGAGAGACAGAGAGAGCGAGAGACAGAGGGAGCGAGAGACAGGGAGAGCGAGAGACAGAGGGAGCGAGAGACAGGGAGAGCGAGAGACAGAGAGAGCGAGAGACAGAGAGAGCGAGAGACAGGGAGAGCGAGAGACAGAGGGAGCGAGAGACAGGGAGAGCGAGAGACAGGGAGAGCGAGAGACAGGGAGAGCGAGAGACAGAGAGAGCGAGAGACAGGGAGAGCGAGAGACAGAGGGAGCGAGAGACAGGGAGAGAGAGACAGGGAGAGCGAGAGACAGGGAGAGCGAGAGACAGAGAGAGAGAGAGACAGGGAGAGCGAGAGACAGAGAGAGCGAGAGACAGAGTGAGTGAGAGACAGAGAGTGAGAGAGACAGGGAGAGCGAGAGATAGGGAGAGAGAGAGGCAGGGGAGAGAGAGAGGCAGGGAGAGCGAGAGACAGAGAGAGCGAGAGACAGAGTGAGCGAGAGACAGAGAGAGCGAGAGACAGAGTGAGCGAGAGACAGAGAGAGCGAGAGACAGAGAGAGCGAGAGACAGAGAGAGCGAGAGACAGAGAGAGCGAGAGACAGAGTGAGCGAGAGAGAGAGAGTGAGAGAGACAGAGTGAGCGAGAGACAGAGAGTGAGAGAGACAGGGAGAGCGAGAGACAGAGAGTGAGAGAGACAGAGAGAGAGAGAGACAGAGAGAGAGAGAGACAGGGAGAGCGAGAGACAGAGAGAGCGAGAGACAGAGTGAGCGAGAGACAGAGAGTGAGAGAGACAGAGTGAGCGAGAGACAGAGAGTGAGAGAGACAGGGAGAGATAGAGACAGGGAGAGCGAGAGACAGGGAGAGCGAGAGACAGAGGGAGCGAGAGACAGGGAGAGCGAGAGACAGAGAGAGCGAGAGACAGGGAGAGCGAGAGACAGGGAGAGCGAGAGACAGGGGAGCGAGAGACAGGGAGAGCGAGAGACAGAGAGAGCGAGAGACAGAGAGAGCGAGAGACAGGGAGAGCGAGAGACAGGGAGAGCGAGAGACAGAGAGAGAGAGAGACAGAGGGAGCGAGAGACAGAGAGAGAGAGACAGAGAGAGAGACAGAGGGAGCGAGAGACAGGGAGAGCGAGAGACAGAGAGAGAGAGAGACAGGGAGAGAGACAGAGGGAGCGAGAGACAGAGGGAGCGAGAGACAGAGGGAGAGAGAAACAGAGGGAGCGAGAGACAGGGAGAGCGAGAGACAGAGGGAGAGAGAAACAGAGGGAGCGAGAGACAGGGAGAGCGAGAGACAGGGAAGAGAGAGAGACAGGGAGAGCGACAGAGGGAGCGAGAGACAGAGGGAGCGAGAGACAGAGGGAGAGAGAAACAGAGGGAGCGAGAGACAGGGAGAGCGAGAGACAGGGAGAGAGAGAGAGACAGGGAGAGCGACAGAGGGAGCGAGAGACAGGGAGAGAGAGAGACAGGAGAGCGAGAGACAGGGAGAGAGAGAGACAGGGAGAGAGAGAGACAGAGAGAGCGAGAGACAGAGGGAGCGAGAGACAGAGGGAGAGAGAAACAGAGGGAGCGAGAGACAGGGAGAGAGAGAGAGACAGGGAGAGCGACAGAGGGAGCGAGAGACAGGGAGAGAGAGAGACAGGGAGAGCGAGAGACAGGGAGAGAGAGAGAGACAGGGAGAGCGACAGAGGGAGCGAGAGACAGGGAGAGAGAGAGACAGGGAGAGCGAGAGACAGGGAGAGAGAGAGACAGGGAGAGAGAGAGACAGAGGGAGCGAGAGACAGAGACAGAGAGGCGGCACGGTGACACAGTGGTTAGCGCTGCTCCCTCACAGCGCCAGGGACCCGGGTTCGATTCCCGGGGGCACGGTGACACAGTGGGTTAGCGCTGCTCCCTCACAGCGCCAGGGACCCGGGTTCGATTCCCGGCGGCACGGTGACACAGTGGGTTAGCGCTGCTCCCTCACAGCGCCAGGGACCCGGGTTCGATTCCCGGGGGCACGGTGACACAGTGGGTTAGTGCTGCTCCCTCACAGCGCCAGGGACCCGGGTTCGATTCCCGGGGGCACGGTGACACAGTGGTTAGCGCTGCTCCCTCACAGCGCCAGGGACCCGGGTTCGATTCCCGGGGGCACGGTGACACAGTGGTTAGCGCTGCTCCCTCACAGCGCCAGGGACCCGGGTTCGATTCCCGGGGGCACGGTGACACAGTGGGTTAGCGCTGCTCCCTCACAGCGCCAGGGACCCGGGTTCGATTCCCGGGGGCACGGTGACACAGTGGTTAGCGCTGCTCCCTCACAGCGCCAGGGACCCGGGTTCGATTCCCGGCGGCACGGTGACACAGTGGGTTAGCGCTGCTCCCTCACAGCGCCAGGGACCCGGGTTCGATTCCCGGCGGCACGGTGACACAGTGGGTTAGCGCTGCTCCCTCACAGCGCCAGGGACCCGGGTTCGATTCCCAGGGGCACGGTGACACAGTGGGTTAGCGCTGCTCCCTCACAGCGCCAGGGACCCGGGTTCGATTCCCGGGGGCACGGTGACACAGTGGGTTAGCGCTGCTCCTCACAGCGCCAGGGACCCGGGTTCGATTCCCGGGGGCACGGTGACACAGTGGGTTAGCGCTGCTCCCTCACAGCGCCAGGGACCCGGGTTCGATTCCCGGGGGCACGGTGACACAGTGGGTTAGCGCTGCTCCCTCACAGCGCCAGGGACCCGGGTTCGATTCCCGGGGGCACGGTGACACAGTGGGTTAGCGCTGCTCCCTCACAGCGCCAGGGACCCGGGTTCGATTCCCGGGGGCACGGTGACACAGTGGGTTAGCGCTGCTCCCTCACAGCGCCAGGGACCCGGGTTCGATTCCCGGGGGCACGGTGACACAGTGGGTTAGCGCTGCTCCCTCACAGCGCCAGGGACCCGGGTTCGATTCCCAGGGGCACGGTGACACAGTGGGTTAGCGCTGCTCCCTCACAGCGCCAGGGACCCGGGTTCGATTCCGGGGGCACGGTGACACAGTGGGTTAGCGCTGCTCCCTCACAGCGCCAGGGACCCGGGTTCGATTCCCGGGGGCACGGTGACACAGTGGGTTAGCGCTGCTCCCTCACAGCGCCAGGGACCCGGGTTCGATTCCCAGGGGCACGGTGACACAGTGGGTTAGCGCTGCTCCCTCACAGCACCAGGGACCCGGGTTCGATTCCCGGCTCGGGTCACTGTCTGTGCGGAGTTTGCACATTCTCCCCGTGTCTGCGTGGGTTTCCTCCAGGTGCTCCGGTTTCCTCCCACAGTCTGAAAGACGTGCTGGTTAGGGTGCGTTGACCTGAACAGGCGCCTGACTGTGACGACGAGGGGATGTTTACAGTAACTTCATTGCGGTGTTAATGTAAACCTTACTTGTGACAGCAATAAATAAACCTAATTTGTAGAGACAGAGAGAGAGACAGAGAGAGAGACAGAGAGCGAGAGGCAGAGAGAGAGAGACAGAGAGAGCGAGACAGAGAGAGAGCGAGAGACAGAGAGAGAGAGAGACAGAGAGAGAGAGACAGAGAGAGTGACAGAGAGAGAGAGAGTGACAGACAGCGAGACAGAGAG
>NW_027590349.1:305000-429070 GCF_964213995.1 Mustelus asterias | reverse complement strand
GTAGAGAGAGAGTGTGTGCGTAGAGAGAGAGTGTGTGTGTAGAGAGAGTGTGTGTGTAGAGAGAGAGAGAGTGTGTGTGTAAAGAGAGAGAGTGTGTGTGTAGAGAGAGAGAGTGTGTGCGTAGAGACAGAAAGTGTGTGCGTAGAGAGAGAGAGTGTGTGCGTAGAGAGAGAGAGAGTGTGCGTAGAGAGAGAGTGTGTGTGCATAGAGAGAGAGTGTCTGCGTAGAGAGAGAGTGTGTGTGTAGAGAGAGAGAGAGTGTGTGTGTAGAGAGAGTGTGTGTGTGTGTAGAGAGAGTGTGTGTGTGTGTGTGGAGAGAGTGTGTGTGTCACGAGAGCGTGTGTGTGTGTAGAGAGAGAGAGTGTGTGTGCAGAGAGAGAGTGTGTGTGTGTAGAGAGAGAGAGAGTGTGTATGTAAAGAGAGAGAGTGTGTGTGTATAGAGAGAGAGTGTGTGTGTGCAGAGAGAAAGAGTGTGTGCGTCGAGAGAGAGTGTGTGTAGAGAGAGAGAGTGTGCAGAGAGAGAGAGTGTGTGTGTAGAGAGAGAGTGTGTGTGTAGAGAGAGAGAGTGTGTGTGTAGAGAGAGAGAGTGTGTGTAGAGAAGAGAGAGAGAGAGTGTGTGTAGAGAGAGAGAGAGAGAGTGTGTGTAGAGAGAGAGAGCGTGTGTAGAGAGAGAGAGCGTGTGTAGAGAGAGAGAGAGTGTGTGTAGAGAGAGAGAGAGTGTGTGTAGAGATAGAGAGTGTGTGTGTAGAGAGAGAGAGTGTGTGTTGAGAGAGAGAGTGTGTGTAGAGAGAGAGAGTGTGTGTAGAGAGAGAGTGTGTGTGTGGAGAGAGAGTGTGTGTGTAGAGAGAGAGTGTGTGTATAGAGAGAGAGTGTGTGTGTAGAGAGAGAGTTTGTGTGTAGAGAGAGAGTGTGTGTGTAGAGAGAGTGTGTGTGTGTAGAGAGAGAGTGTGTGTGTAGAGAGAGAGTGTGTGTGTAGAGAGAGAGTGTGTGTGTAGAGAGAGAGTGTGTGTGTAGAGAGAGTGTGTGTGTAGAGAGAGAGTGTGTGTGTAGAGAGAGAGTGTGTGTGTAGAGAGAGTGTGTGTGTAGAGAGAGAGTGTGTGTGTAGAGAGAGAGTGTGTGTGTAGAGAGAGAGTGTGTGTGTAGAGAGAGAGTGTGTGTGTAGAGAGAGAGTGTGTGTGTAGAGAGAGAGTGTGTGTGTAGAGAGAGAGTGTGTGTGTAGAGAGAGAGTGTGTGTGTAGAGAGAGAGTGTGTGTGTAGAGAGAGAGTGTGTGTGTAGAGAGAGAGTGTGTGTGTAGAGAGAGAGAGTGTGTGTGTAGAGAGAGAGTGTGTGTGTAGAGAGAGTGTGTGTGTGTAGAGAGAGAGTGTGTGTGTAGAGAGAGAGTGTGTGTGTAGAGAGAGAGAGTGTGTGTGTAGAGAGAGAGTGTGTGTGTAGAGAGAGAGTGTGGTGTGTAGAGAGAGAGTGTGTGTGTAGAGAGAGTGTGTGTGTAGAGAGAGAGTGTGTGTGTAGAGAGAGAGAGTGTGTGTAGAGAGAGAGTGTGTGTGTAGAGAGAGAGTGTGTGTGTAGAGAGAGAGTGTGTGTGCAGAGAGAGAGTGTGTGTGTGTAGAGAGAGTGTGTGTGTGTGTGGAGAGAGTGTGTGTGTCACGAGAGCGTGTGTGTGTGTAGAGAGAGAGAGTGTGTGCAGAGAGAGAGTGTGTGTGTGTAGAGAGAGAGAGAGTGTGTATGTCAAGAGAGAGAGTGTGTGTGTATAGAGAGAGAGTGTGTGTGTGCAGAGAGAAAGAGTGTGTGCGTAGAGAGAGAGTGTGTGTAGAGAGAGAGAGTGTGCAGAGAGAGAGAGTGTGTGTGTAGAGAGAGAGTGTGTGTGTAGAGAGAGAGAGTGTGTGTGTAGAGAGAGAGAGTGTGTGTAGAGAGAGAGTGTGTGTGTAGAGAGAGAGTGTGTGTGTAGAGAGAGAGTGTGTGTGTAGAGAGAGTGTGTGTGTAGAGAGAGAGTGTGTGTGTAGAGAGAGAGTGTGTGTGTAGAGAGAGAGTGTGTGTGTAGAGAGAGAGAGTGTGTGTAGAGAGAGAGTGTGTGTGTAGAGAGAGAGTGTGTGTGTAGAGAGAGAGTGTGTGTGTAGAGAGAGAGTGTGTGTGTAGAGAGAGAGTGTGTGTGTAGAGAGAGAGTGTGTGTGTAGAGGGAGAGTGTGTGTGTAGAGAGAGAGTGTGTGTGTAGAGAGAGAGTGTGTGTGTAGAGAGAGAGTGTGTGTGTAGAGAGAGAGTGTGTGTGTAGAGAGAGAGTGTGTGTGTAGAGAGAGAGTGTGTGTGTAGAGAGAGTGTGTGTGTGTAGAGAGAGAGTGTGTGTGTAGAGAGAGAGTGTGTGTGTAGAGAGAGAGAGTGTGTGTGTAGAGAGAGAGTGTGTGTGTAGAGAGAGAGTGTGGTGTGTAGAGAGAGAGTGTGTGTGTAGAGAGAGTGTGTGTGTAGAGAGAGAGTGTGTGTGTAGAGAGAGAGAGTGTGTGTAGAGAGAGAGTGTGTGTGTAGAGAGAGAGTGTGTGTGTAGAGAGAGTGTGTGTGCAGAGAGAGAGTGTGTGTGTGTAGAGAGAGTGTGTGTGTGTGTGTGGAGAGAGTGTGTGTGTCACGAGAGCGTGTGTGTGTGTAGAGAGAGAGAGTGTGTGCAGAGAGAGAGTGTGTGTGTGTAGAGAGAGAGAGAGTGTGTATGTCAAGAGAGAGAGTGTGTGTGTATAGAGAGAGAGTGTGTGTGTGCAGAGAGAAAGAGTGTGTGCGTAGAGAGAGAGTGTGTGTAGAGAGAGAGAGTGTGCAGAGAGAGAGAGTGTGTGTGTAGAGAGAGAGTGTGTGTGTAGAGAGAGAGAGTGTGTGTGTAGAGAGAGAGAGTGTGTGTAGAGAGAGAGAGAGAGTGTGTGTAGAGAGAGAGAGAGAGTGTGTGTAGAGAGAGAGAGCGTGTGTAGAGAGAGAGAGCGTGTGTAGAGAGAGAGAGAGTGTGTGTAGAGAGAGAGAGAGTGTGTGTAGAGATAGAGAGTGTGTGTGTAGAGAGAGAGAGTGTGTTGAGAGAGAGAGTGTGTGTGTAGAGAGAGAGTGTGTGTGTAGAGAGAGAGAGTGTGTGTGTAGAGAGAGAGTGTGTGTGTAGAGAGAGAGTGTGGTGTGTAGAGAGAGAGTGTGTGTGTAGAGAGAGAGTGTGTGTAGAGAGAGAGTGTGTAGACAGAGAGAGTGTGTGTAGACAGAGAGAGTGTGTGTAGAGAGAGAGAGTGTGTAGAGAGAGAGAGAGTGTGTAGAGAGAGAAAGAGAGTGTGTAGAGAGAGAGAGTGTGTGCAGAGAGAGAGAGAGTGTGTGCAGAGAGAGAGAGAGTGTGTGTAGAGAGAGAGAGTGTGTGTAGAGATAGTGTGTAGAGAGAGAGTGTGTGTAGAGAGAGAGAGTGTGTGTGTCGAGAGAGAGAGTGTGTGTCGAGAGAGAGAGAGAGAGCGTGTGCAGAGAGAGAGAGCGTGTGTAGAGAGCGAGAGCGTGTGTAGAGAGAGAGAGAGTGTGTAGAGAGAGAGAGTGTGTGTAGAGAGAGAGAGTGTGTGTGTAGAGAGAGAGAGTGTGTGTAGAGAGAGAGAGTGTGTGTAAGAGAGAGAGAGTGTGTGTAGAGAGAGAGAGTGTGCAGACAGAGAGAGTGTGTGTAGGGAGAGAGAGTGTTGGAGAGAGAGAGAGAGAGTGTGTAGAGAGAGAGAGAGTGTGTGTATACAGAAAGACAGTGTGTAGAGAGAGAGAGTGTGTGTCGAGAGAGAGAGTGTGTGTAGAGAGAGAGTGTGTGTAGAGAGAGAAAGTGTGTGTAGAGAGAGAGAGTGTGTGTAGAGAGAGAGAGAGTGTGTGTAGAGAGAGAGTGTGTCTGTAGAGAGAGAGAGAGTGTGTGTATACAGAAAGAGAGTGTGTAGAGAGAGAGAGTGTGTGCAGAGAGAGAGAGAGTGTGTGTAGAGAGAGAGAGTGTGTGTAGAGAGAGAGAGTGTGTGTAGAGAGAGAGAGTGTGTGTAGAGAGAGAGAGTGTGTGTAGAGAGAGAGAGTGTGTGCAGAGAGAGAAAGTGTGTGTAGAGAGAGAGAGTGTGTGTCGAGAGAGAGTGTGTGTGTAGAGAGAGAGTGTGTGTGTGGAGAGAGAGTGTGTGTGTGCAGAGAGAGTGTGTGTGTCGCGAGAGAGTGTGTGTGTGGGGATTGTGTGTGTAGAGAGAGAGTGTGTGTGTGTAGAGAGTGTGTGTGTAGAGAGTGTGTGTGTAGAGAGAGAGTGTGTGTGTAGAGAGAGAGTGTGTGTGTAGAGAGAGAGTGTGTGTGTAGAGAGAGAGTGTGTGTGTAGAGAGAGAGTGTGTGTGTAGAGAGAGAGTGTGTGTGTAGAGAGAGAGTGTGTGTGTAGAGAGAGAGTGTGTGTGTAGAGAGAGAGTGTGTGTGTGGAGAGAGAGAGTGTGTGTGTCGTGAGAGTGTGTGTGTGTGTCGTGAGAGTGTGTGTGTGTCGTGAGAGTGTGTGTGTGTAGGGAGAGAGTGTGTGGAGAGAGAGTGTGTGTGTAGAGAGAGAGTGTGTTTGCAGAGAGAGAGTGTGTGTGTGTAGAGAGAGAGTGTGTGTGTGTAGAGAGAGAGAGTCTGTGTGTAGAGAGAGCGAGTGTGTGTGTAGAGAGAGAGAGAGAGTGTGTGTAGAGAGAGAGAGAGTGTGTGTGCAGAGAGAGAGTGTGTGTGCAGAGAGAGAGTGTGTGTGGAGAGAGAGAGTGTGTGTGTACATAGAACATAGAAAGCCACAGCACAAACAGGCCCTTCGGCCCACAAGTTGCGCCGATCACATCCCCGCCTCTAGTCCTATCTATAGCCCTCAATCCCATTAAATCCCATGTACTCATCCAGAAGTCTCTTAAAAGACCCCAACGAGTTTGCCTCCACCACCACCGACGTCAGCCGATTCCACTCACCCACCACCCTCTGAGTGAAAAACTTACCCCTGACATCTCCTCTGTACCTACCCCCCAGCACCTTAAACCTGTGTCCTCTCGTAGCAACCATTTCAGCCCTTGGAAATAGCCTCTGAGAGTCTACCCTATCCAGACCTCTCAACATCTTGTAAACCTCTATCAGGTCACCTCTCATCCTGCGTCTCTCCAGGGAGAAGAGACCAAGCTCCCTCAACCTATCCTCATAAGGCATGCCCCCCAATCCAGGCAACATCCTTGTAAATCTCCTCTGCACCCTTTCAATGGCTTCAACATCTTTCCTGTAATGAGGTGACCAGAACTGCGCGCAGTACTCCAAGTGGGGTCTAACCAGGGTCCTATAAAGCTGCAGCATTATCTCCCGACTCCTAAACTCAATCCCTCGATTAATGAAGGCCAGTACGCCGTACGCCTTCTTGACCGCATCCTCCACCTGCGAGGCCGATTTAAGAGTCCTATGGACCCGGACCCCAAGGTCCTTCTGATCCTCTACACTGCTAAGAATGGTACCCTTCATATTATACTGCTGCTTCATCCCATTGGATCTGCCAAAATGGATCACCACACACTTATCCGGGTTGAAGTCCATCTGCCACTTCTCCGCCCAGTCATGCATTCGATCTATGTCTCGCTGCAACTTCTGACATCCCTCCAAACTATCCACAACACCACCTACCTTGGTGTCGTCAGCAAACTTACCAACCCATCCCTCCACTTCCTCATCCAGGTCATTTATGAAAATGACAAACAGCAAGGGTCCCAGAACAGATCCCTGGGGCACTCCACTGGTCACTGACCTCCATGCAGAGAAAGACCCCTCCACAGCCACTCTCTGCCTTCTGCAGGCAAGCCAGTTCTGGATCCACAAGGCAACAGCCCCTTGGATCCCATGCCCTCTCACTTTCTCAAGAAGTCTTGCATGGGGGACCTTATCGAACGCCTTGCTAAAGTCCATATAGACCACATCCACCGCTCTTCCTTCGTCAATGTGTTTGGTCACATTTTCAAATAACTCAACCAGGCTCGTAAGGCACGACCTGCCCTTGACAAAGCCGTGCTGACGACTTTTGATCATACTAAACTTCTCTAGATGATCATAAATCCTGTCTCTCAGGATCCTCTCCATCAACTTACCAACCACTGAGGCTAGACTCACCGGTCGGTAATTTCCCGGGCTGTCCCTGTTCCCTTTCTTGAATATAGGGACCACATCTGAGTGTGTGTGTAGAGAGAGAGTGTGTGTGTAGAGAGAGAGTGTGTGTGTAGAGAGAGTGTGTGTGTGTAGAGAGAGTGTGTGTGTCGCGAGAGTGTGTGTGTGTCGCGAGAGTGTGTGTGTGTCGCGAGAGTGTGTGTGTGTCGCGAGAGTGTGTGTGTAGAGAGAGAGCGTGTGTGTAGAGAGAGAGTGTGTGTGTAGAGAGAGAGTGTGTGTGTATAGAGAGAGAGTGTGTGTGTAGAGAGAGAGTGTGTGTGTAGAGAAAGAGTGTGTGTGTAGAGAGAGAGTGTGTGTGTAGAGAGAGAGTGTGTGTGTAGAGAGAGAGTGTGTGTGTAGAGAGAGAGTGTGTGTGTAGAGAGAGAGTGTGTGTGTGGAGAGAGAGTGTGTGTGTAGAGAGTGTGTGTGTAGAGAGAGAGTGTGTGCGTAGAGAGAGAGTGTGTGTCGAGAGAGAGTGTGCGTCGAGAGTGTGTGTGTGTGTAGAGAGTGTGTGTGTGTGTGTATAGAGAGAGTGTGTGTGTAGAGAGAGTGTGTGTGTAGAGAGAGAGTGTGTGTGTTGAGAGAGAGAGAGTGTGCGTAGAGAGAGAGTGTGCGTAGAGAGAGTGTGTGTGTGTGTAGAGACAGTGTGTGTGTAGAGAGTGTGTGTGTCGCGAGAGCGTGTGTGTGCAGAGAGAGAGAGTGTGTGTGTGTAGAGAGTGTGTGTGTGTAGAGAGAGAGAGAGTGTGTGTGTAGAGAGAGAGAGAGTGTGTGTGTAGAGAGAGAGAGAGTGTGTGTGTAGAGAGAGAGAGAGCGTAGAGAGAGAGTGTGTGTGTGCAGAGAGAAAGAGTGTGTGCGTAGAGAGAGAGAGTGTGTGTGTAGAGAGAGAGAGAGTGTGCAGAGAGAGAGAGTGTGTGTGTAGAGAGAGAGAGTGTGTGCGTAGAGAGAGAGAGTGTGTGTGTAGAGAGAGAGAGTGTGTGTAGAGAGAGAGAGCGTGTGTAGAGAGAGAGAGTGTGTGTGTAGAGAGAGAGAGTGTGTGTGTAGAGAGAGAGTGTGTGTGTAGAGAGAGAGAGTGTGTGTGTAGAGAGAGAGAGTGTGTGTGTGCAGAGAGAGAGTGTGTGTGTGGAGAGAGAGAGTGTGTGTAGAGAGAGAGAGTGTGTAGACAGAGAGTGTGTGTGTAGAGAGAGAGAGTGTGTGTAGAGAGAGAGAGTGTGTGGAGAGAGAGAGTGTGTAGAGAGAGAGAGAGTGTCTGTAGAGAGAGAGAGAGTGTGTGTATACAGAAAGAGAGTGTGCAGATAGAGAGAGTGTGTGCAGAGAGAGAGATAGTGTGTGCAGAGAGAGAGAGTGTGTGCAGAGAGAGAGAGAGTGTGTGTAGAGAGAGAGAGTGTGTGTAGTGAGAGAGTGTGTGTAGACAGAGAGAGTGTGTGTAGAGAGAGAGAGTGTGTGTAGAGAGAGAGAGAGTGTGTAGAGAGAGAGAGTCTGTAGAGAGAGAGAGAGTGTGTGTATACAGAAAGAGAGTGTGTAGAGAGAGAGAGAGTGTGTGCAGAGAGAGAGAGAGTGTGTGCAGAGAGAGAGAGAGTGTGTGCAGAGAGAGAGAGAGTGTGTGTAGAGAGAGAGAGTGTGTGTACAGAGAGAGAGTGTATGTAGAGAGAGAGAGTGTGTGTAGAGAGAGAGTGTGTGTGTAGAGAGAGAGTGTGTGTGTAGAGAGAGAGTGTGTGTGTGAAGAGAGAGTGTGTGTTTTGCGAGAGAGTGTGTGTGTGGGGATTGTGTGTGTGTAGAGAGAGTGTTTGTGTGTGTAGAGAGAGTGTTTGTGTGTGTAGAGAGAGAGTGTGTGTGTAGAGAGAGAGTGTGTGTGTAGAGAGAGAGTGTGTGTAGAGAGAGTGTGTGTGTAGAGAGAGAGTGTGTGTGTAGAGAGAGAGTGTGTGTGTAGAGAGAGAGTGTGTGTGTAGAGAGAGAGTGTGTGTGTGTAGAGAGAGAGTGTGTGTGTGTAGAGAGAGAGTGTGTGTGTGTAGAGAGAGAGTGTGTGTGTGTAGAGAGAGAGTGTGTGTGTGTAGAGAGAGAGTGTGTGTGTGTAGAGAGAGTGTGTGTGTGTAGAGAGAGAGTGTGTGTGTCGTGAGAGTGTGTGTGTGTCGTGAGAGTGTGTGTGTAGGGAGAGAGTGTGTGGAGAGAGAGAGTGTGTGTGGAGAGAGAGAGTGTGTGTGGAGAGAGAGAGTGTGTGTAGAGAGAGAGTGTGTTTGTAGAGAGAGAGTGTGTGTGTAGAGAGAGAGAGTGTGTGTGTAGAGAGAGAGTGTGTGTGTGTAGAGAGAGAGTGTGTGTGTGTAGAGAGAGAGTGTGTGTGTAGAGAGAGAGTGTGTGTGTAGAGAGAGAGTGTGTGTGTAGAGAGAGAGTGTGTTTGTAGAGAGAGAGTGTGTTTGTGGAGAGAGAGTGTGTTTGTAGAAAGGGAGTGTGTGTGTCGAGAGAGAGTGTGTTTGTAGAGAGAGAGTGTGTTTGTAGAGAGAGAGTGTGTGTGTGGAGAGAGAGAGTGTGTGTCGAGAGAGAGTGTGTGTGTAGAGAGAGAGAGTGTGTGTAGAGAGAGAGAGTGTGTGTAGAGAGAGAGTGTGTGTGTAGAGAGAGAGTGTGTGTGTCGAGAGAGAGTGTGTGTGTCGAGAGAGAGTGTGTGTGTCGAGAGAGAGTGTGTGTGTCGAGAGAGAGTGTGTTTGTAGAGAGAGAGTGTGTTTGTAGAGAGGGAGTGTGTGTGTAGAGAGAGAGTGTCTTTGTAGAGAGAGAGTGCGTGTGTAGAGAGAGAGTGTGTTTGTAGAGAGAGAGTGTGTGTGTAGAGAGAGAGTGTGCGTGTGTAGAGAGAGTGTGCGTGTGTAGAGAGAGTGTGCGTGTGTAGAGAGAGTGTGTGTGTCGAGAGAGAGTGCGTGTGTAGAGAGAGAGTGCGTGTGTAGAGAGAGAGTGTATGTGTGTAGAGAGAGAGAGAGTGTGTGTCATGAGAGTGTGTGGGTGTGTAGAGAGAGAGAGTGTGTGTGTAGAGAGGGATTGTGTGTGGCTGTAGAGAGGGATTGTGTGTGTGTGTGTAGAGAGAGAGAGTGTGTCTGTGTCTATATGGAGAGCGAGAGAGTGTGTGTGTGTGGAGAGAGAGTGTGTGTGTGTAGAGAGAGAGTGTGTGTGTGGAGAGAGAGTGTGTGTGTGGAGAGAGAGTGTGTGTGTGGAGAGAGAGTGTGTGTGTGGAGAGAGAGTGTGTTTGTGGAGAGAGAGTGTGTGTGTCGAGAGAGAGTGTGCGTGTGTAGAGAGAGAGTGCGTGTGTAGAGAGTGCGTGTGTAGAGAGAGAGTGTGTGTGGAGAGAGAGAGTGTATGTGTGTAGAGAGAGAGAGAGTGTGTGTCATGAGAGTGTGTGTGTAGAGAGAGAGAGTGTGTGTGTGTAGAGAGAGAGTGTGTGTGTAGAGAGAGAGTGTGTGTGTGGAGAGAGAGTGTGTGTGTAGAGAGAGAGTGTGTGTGTAGAGTTAGAGTGTGTGTGTAGAGAGAGAGTGTGTGTGTAGAGAGAGAATGTGTTTGTAGAGAGAGTGTGTGTGCAGAGAGAGAGTGTGTGTGCAGAGAGAGTGTGTGTGTGCAGAGAGAGAGTGTGTGTGTAGAGAGAGAGTGTGTGTGTAGAGAGAGAGTGTGTGTGTAGAGAGAGAGTGTGTGTGTAGAGAGAGAGTGTGTGTGTAGAGAGAGAGTGTGTGTGTAGAGAGAGAGTGTGTGTGTAGAGAGAGAGTGTGTGTGTAGAGAGAGAGTGTGTGTGTAGAGAGAGAGTGTGTGTGTAGAGAGAGAGTGTGTGTGTAGAGAGAGAGTGTGTGTAGAGAGAGAGAGTGTGTGTAGAGAGAGAGTGTGTGTGTGTAGAGAGAGAGTGTGTGTGTGTAGAGAGAGAGTGTGTGTGTGTAGAGAGAGAGTGTGTGTGTGTAGAGAGAGAGTGTGTGTGTGTAGAGAGAGTGTGTGTGTGTAGAGAGAGAGTGTGTGTGTCGTGAGAGTGTGTGTGTGTCGTGAGAGTGTGTGTGTAGGGAGAGAGTGTGTGGAGAGAGAGAGTGTGTGTGGAGAGAGAGAGTGTGTGTGGAGAGAGAGAGTGTGTGTGGAGAGAGAGAGTGTGTGTGGAGAGAGAGAGTGTGTGTAGAGAGAGTATGTGTGTGTAGAGAGAGAGTGTGTGTGTGTAGAGAGAGAGAGTGTGTTTGTAGAAAGGGAGTGTGTGTGTCGAGAGAGAGTGTGTTTGTAGAGAGAGAGTGTGTTTGTAGAGAGAGAGTGTGTGTGTGGAGAGAGAGAGTGTGTGTGGAGAGAGAGAGTGTGTGTGTAGAGAGAGAGAGTGTGTGTAGAGAGAGAGTGTGTGTGTCGAGAGAGAGTGTGTGTGTCGAGAGAGAGTGTGTGTGTCGAGAGAGAGTGTGTTTGTAGAGAGGGAGTGTGTGTGTAGAGAGAGAGTGTCTTTGTAGAGAGAGAGTGCGTGTGTAGAGAGAGAGTGTGTTTGTAGAGAGAGAGTGTGTGTGTAGAGAGAGAGTGTGCGTGTGTAGAGAGAGAGTGTGCGTGTGTAGAGAGAGTGTGCGTGTGTCGAGAGAGTGTGCGTGTGTCGAGAGAGAGTGCGTGTGTCGAGAGAGAGTGCGTGTGTCGAGAGAGAGTGCGTGTGTAGAGAGAGAGTGCGTGTGTAGAGAGAGAGTGTATGTGTGTAGAGAGAGAGAGAGTGTGTGTCATGAGAGTGTGTGTGTGTGTAGAGAGAGAGAGTGTGTGTGTAGAGAGGGATTGTGTGTGGCTGTAGAGAGGGATTGTGTGTGTGTGTGTAGAGAGAGAGAGAGTGTGTCTGTGTCTATATGGAGAGCGAGAGAGTGTGTGTGTGTCGAGAGAGAGTGTGTGTGTGTAGAGAGAGAGTGTGTGTGTGGAGAGAGAGTGTGTGTGTGGAGAGAGAGTGTGTGTGTGGAGAGAGAGTGTGTGTGTGGAGAGAGAGTGTGTGTGTGGAGAGAGAGTGTGTGTGTGGAGAGAGAGTGTGTGTGTGGAGAGAGAGTGTGTTTGTGGAGAGAGAGTGTGTGTGTCGAGAGAGAGTGTGCGTGTGTAGAGAGAGAGTGCGTGTGTAGAGAGTGCGTGTGTAGAGAGAGAGTGTGTGTGGAGAGAGAGAGTGTATGTGTGTAGAGAGAGAGAGAGTGTGTGTCATGAGAGTGTGTGTGTAGAGAGAGAGAGTGTGTGTGTGTAGAGAGAGAGTGTGTGTGTAGAGAGAGAGTGTGTGTGTGGAGAGAGAGTGTGTGCAGAGAGAGAGTGTGTGTGTAGAGAGAGAGTGTGTGTGTAGAGAGAGAGTGTGTGTGTAGAGAGAGAATGTGTTTGTAGAGAGAGTGTGTGTGTAGAGAGAGAGTGTGTGTGTAGAGAGAGAGTGTGTGTGTAGAGAGAGAGTGTGTGTGTGGAGAGAGAGTGTGTGTGTGGAGAAACAGTGTGTGTGCGGAGAGAGAGTGTGTGTGCGGAGAGAGAGTGTGTGTGTGGAGAGAGAGTGTGTGTGTGGGGAGAGAGTGTGTGTGTGGAGAGAGAGTGTGTGTGTGGAGAGAGAGTGTGTGTGTAGAGAGAGAGTGTGTGTGTAGAGAGAGAGTGTGCGTGTGTCGAGAGAGAGTGCGTGTGTGGAGAGAGAGTGTGTGTGGAGAGAGAGAGTGTGTGTGGAGAGAGAGAGTGTGTGTGTAGAGAGAGAGAGTGTGTTTGTAGAGAGAGTGTGTGTGTAGAGAGAGAGTGTGTGTGTAGAGAGAGAGTGTGTGTGTGGAGAGAGAGTGTGTGTGTGGAGAGAGATAGTGTGTGTGGAGAGACAGTGTGTGTGTGGAGAGAGAGTGTGTGTGTGGAGAGAGAGTGTATGTGTGGGGAGAGAGTGTGTGTGGAGAGAGAGTGTGTGTGTAGAGAGAGAGTGTGCGTGTGTAGAGAGAGTGTGCGTGTGTCGAGAGAGAGTGCGTGTGTGGAGAGAGAGTGTGTGTGGAGAGAGAGAGTGTATGTGTGTAGAGAGAGAGAGAGTGTGTGTCGTGAGAGAGTGTGTGTGTGTAGAGAGGGATTGTGTGTGGCTGTAGAGAGGGATTGTGTGTGTGTGTGTAGAGAGAGAGAGAGTGTGTCTGTGTCTATATGGAGAGCGAGAGAGTGTGTGTGTGTCGAGAGAGAGTGTGTGTGTGGAGAGAGAGAGTGTGTGCGTAGAGAGAGAGAGTGTGCGTAGAGAGAGAGTGTGTGTGCATAGAGAGAGAGTGTCTGTGTAGAGAGAGAGTGTGTGTGTAGAGAGAGAGAGAGTGTGTGTGTAGAGAGAGAGAGAGTGTGTGTGTAGAGTGAGTGTGTGTGTAGAGAGACAGTGTGTGTGTAGAGAGAGAGAGTGTGTGTGTCGAGAGAGAGAGTGTGTGTTTCGAGGGAGAGTGTGTGTAGAGAGAGTGTGTGTGTGTAGAGAGAGTGTGTGTGTGTAGAGAGAGTGTGTGTGTGTAGAGAGAGTGTGTGTGTGTGGAGAGAGAGTGTGCGTGTGTGTGTAGAGAGAGACAGAGTGTGTGTAGAGAGAGAGAGAGTGTGTGTGTAGAGAGAGAGAGTGTGTGTGTAGAGTGAGAGAGTGTGTGTGTCGAGTGAGAGAGTGTGTGTGTCGAGAGAGAGAGTGTGTGTGTCGAGAGAGAGAGTGTGTGTGTCGAGAGAGAGAGTGTGTGTGTAGAGAGAGTGTGTGTGTGTAGAGAGAGAGAGAGTGTGTGTGTAGAGAGAGAGTGTGTGTGTAGAGAGAGAGAGAGTGTGTGTTTTGAGAGAGAGAGACTGTGTGTGTAGAGAGAGTGTGTGTGTGTACAGAGAGAGTGTGTGTGTACAGAGAGAGTGTGTGTAGAGAGAGAGTGTGTGTGTAGAGAGAGTGCATGTGTGGAGAGAGAGAGAGTTTGTGTGTAGAGAGAGAGTGTGTGTGTAGAGAGAGAGTGTGTGTGTAGAGAGAGAGTGTGTGTGTAGAGAGAGAGAGAGTGTGTGTGTAGAGTGAGTGTGTGTGTAGAGAGACAGTGTGTGTAGAGAGAGAGAGTGTGTGTGTCGAGAGAGAGAGTGTGTGTGTCGAGAGAGAGTGTGTGTAGAGAGAGTGTGTGTAGCGAGAGAGAGTGTGTGTGTAGAGAGAGTGTGTGTGTGTAGAGAGAGTGTGTGTGTGTAGAGAGAGTGTGTGTGTGTAGAGAGAGAGTGTGTGTGTAGAGAGAGAGTGTGCGTGTGTGTGTAGAGAGAGACAGAGTGTGTGTAGAGAGAGAGAGAGTGTGTGTGTAGAGAGAGAGAGTGTGTGTGTAGAGTGAGAGAGTGTGTGTGTAGAGTGAGAGAGTGTGTGTGTCGAGAGAGAGAGTGTGTGTGTAGAGAGAGTGTGTGTGTAGAGAGAGAGAGAGTGTGTGTGTAGAGAGAGAGTGTGTGTGTAGAGAGAGAGAGAGTGTGTGTTTTGAGAGAGAGAGACTGTGTGTGTAGAGAGAGTGTGTGTGTACAGAGAGAGTGTGTGTGTACAGAGAGAGTGTGTGTGTACAGAGAGAGTGTGTGTGTACAGAGAGAGTGTGTCTGTACAGAGAGAGTGTGTGTGTCGAGAGAGAGTGTGTGTGTAGAGAGAGAGTGTGCGTGTGTGTGTAGAGAGAGACAGAGTGTGTGTAGAGAGAGAGAGAGTGTGTGTGTAGAGAGAGAGAGTGTGTGTGTAGAGTGAGAGAGTGTGTGTGTAGAGTGAGAGAGTGTGTGTGTCGAGAGAGAGAGTGTGTGTGTAGAGTGAGAGAGTGTGTGTGTGTAGAGAGAGAGAGAGTGTGTGTCGAGAGAGAGTGTGTGTGTAGAGAGAGAGAGAGTGTGTGTTTTGAGAGAGAGAGACTGTGTGTAGAGAGAGTGTGTGTGTGTACAGAGAGAGTGTGTGTGTACAGAGAGAGTGTGTGTGTACAGAGAGAGTGTGTGTGTAGAGAGAGAGTGTGTGTGTAGAGAGAGAGTGTGTGTGTAGAGAGAGAGTGTGTGTGTAGAGAGAGAGTGTGTGTGTAGAGTGAGTGTGTGTGTAGAGAGACAGTGTGTGTGTAGAGAGAGAGAGTGTGTGTGTAGAGTGAGAGAGTGTGTGTGTAGAGTGAGAGAGTGTGTGTGTCGAGAGAGAGAGTGTGTGTGTCGAGAGAGAGAGTGTGTGTATAGAGAGAGTGTGTGTGTAGCGAGAGAGAGAGTGTGTGTGTGTGTGGAGAGAGAGTGTGTGTAGAGAGAGAGTGCATGTGTGTAGAGAGAGAGAGTGTGTGTGTGTCGAGAGACAGTGTGTGTGTAGAGAGAGAGAGTGTGTGTGTAGAGTGAGAGAGTGTGTGTGTCGAGAGAGAGAGTGTGTGTGTCGAGAGAGAGAGTGTGTGTGTCGAGAGAGTGAGAGTGTGTGTAGAGAGAGTGTGTGTAGCGAGAGAGAGTGTGTGTGTAGAGAGAGAGTCTGTGTGTGTAGAGAGAGAGAGAGAGTGTGTAGAGAGGGAGTGTGTGTGTAGAGAGAGAGAGTGTGTGTGTGTAGAGAGAGAGAGTGTGTGTGTGTAGAGAGAGAGAGAGTGTGTGTTCGTAGAGAGAGAGTGTGTGTGTGGAGAGAGAGAGAGAGTGTGTAGAGAGGGAGTGTGTGTGTAGAGAGAGAGAGTGTGTGTAGAGAGAGTGTGTGTAGAGAGAGAGTGTGTGTGTAGAGAGAGAGAGTGTGTGTGTAGAGAGAGAGTGTGTGTGTAGAGTGAGTGTGTGTGTAGAGAGACAGTGTGTGTGTAGAGAGAGAGAGTGTGTGTGTAGAGTGAGAGAGTGTGTGTGTCGAGAGAGAGAGTGTGTGTGTAGAGAGAGTGTGTGTAGCGAGAGAGAGTGTGTGTGTAGAGAGAGAGTGTGTGTGTAGAGAGAGAGTCTGTGTGTGTAGAGAGAGAGAGAGAGTGTGTAGAGAGGGAGTGTGTGTGTAGAGAGAGAGAGTGTGTGTGTGTAGAGAGAGAGAGTGTGTGTGTGTGTAAAGAGAGAGAGAGTGTGTGTGTGTGGAGAGAGAGAGTGTGTGTGTAGAGAGAGAGTGTGTGTGTAGAGAGAGAGTGTGTGTGTTGAGAGAGAGTGTGTGTGTGTATGTGGAGAGAGAGTGTGTGTGTAGAGAGAGAGTGCGTGTGTGCAGAGAGAGAGAGTGTGTGAAGTGTGTGGAGAGAGAGTGTGTGTGTAGAGAGAGAGTGTGTGTGTGTGTGGAGAGAGTGTGTGTGTGTGGAGAGAGAGTGTGTGTGTAGAGAGAGAGTGTATGTGTATAGAGAGAGTGTGTGTAGAGAGAGTGTGTGTGTATAGAGTGTGTCTGTGTGGAGTGAGTGTGTGTGTGTGTAGAGAGAGTGTGTGTGTGTTGAGAGAGAGAGTGTGTGTGTGTGGAAAGAGAGTGTGTGTGTAGAGAGAGTGTGTGTGTGTAGAGAGAGAGTGTGTGTGTGTGTGGAGAGAGAGTGTCTGTGTAGAGAGAGAGAGTGTGTGTGTAGAGAGAGAGAGAGTGTGTGTGAGGGTTGAGGAGAGAGAGTGTGTGTGTGAGGGTTGGGGAGAGAGTGAGGGTTGGGCAGAGAGAGAGTGTGTGTGTGAGTGTTTGGGAGAGAGAGAGTTTGTCAGGGCAGGGGAATGGGTTGTGTTTGTGTGTTAGAGGTGTGGGAAGAGAGAGAGAGTATGAGCCATGCGTAAGAGTGTGTGTGAGTGGACTTGTCGGAGAGAGTGTGTGTGTGTGAGGGCTGGTGAGAGAGGGTGTGTGTGAGGGCTGGGGAGAGAGAGATCGAGAGTGTGAGGGCTGGGGGAAGAGTGTTTGTCTGTAAGAGGTCCGGGGGAGAGAATGTGTTCGAGGTCCTGGGAGAGAATGTGTTGGAGGTCTGGGGAGAGAGAGAGTGTGATTGTGGTCTGGGGAGAGTGACAGTGTGTGAGGGCACGAGTGAGAGTGTGTTTGTGTGAGTGTGTAAGGGTTGGGGAGAGAGAGAGAGTGTGTGTGCGCGATCTGGGGAGAGAGAGAGTGTGATAGGGGTCTGGGGAGAGAGAGTATGCGAGGACATGGGGAGAGTGTGCGTGCGTGCGGGCTGGAGAGAGAGAGTGTGTGAGAGGGCAGGAGAGAGAGCGAGTGTGACGGCTGGGGAGAGAGAGTGTTTGAGAGGGCAGGGGAGAGAGAGTGTGTGAGGGCATGGGGAAAGAGTTTGTGTGAGTGGGTATGGGGGAGAATGCCTCAGGGCTGGGGAGAGAGTGAGAGTGTGTGAGGGATGGGGAGAGAGAGAGAGAGAGTGTGAGGGCTGGGGAAAGAGAGAATGTGTGAGGGCTGGGGAAAGAGAGAATGTGCGAGTGCTGGGGAGAGAGAGAATGAGGTCTGGGGAGAGAGAGAGAGTGTTTGTGAGGGCTGGGGAGAGGGTGTGTGAGGGCTGAGGAGAGAGTGAGAATGTGTGATGGCTGGGGGGAGAGTGAGAGAGAATGAGGGCTGGGGAGAGAGTGGGTGTGTGAGGGGATGGTGAGAGAGTTTGTGTGAGTGGGCTGGGGGGGAATGTGAGAGGGCTGGGGAGAGAGAGAGTGTGTGTGTGAGGGCTCGGGAGAGAGAGTCTGTGCGGGCTGGGGAGAGAGAGAGGGAAATGTGTGAGGGGTGGGGAGAGAGAGTGTGTAAGGGCTTGGGAGAGAGACAGTGTGTGAGGGTGAGTAGAGAGAGAGAGAGAGTGTGTGAGGGCTGGGGTTGGAGAGAAGGAAAGTGTGTGAGGGGTGGGAGAGAGTGTGTGAGGGCATGGGGAAAGAGTTTGTGCGAGTGGGCTTGGGGGAGAACGTGTGAGGGTTGGGGAGAGAGAGGGGGTGTGTAAGGTTTGGGGAGAGAGAGTGAGTGTGAGGGCTGGAGAGAGAGAGAAATTGAGTGAGGGCTAGGGGGATAGTGAGAGAGAGTGTGTGAGGTCTGGGGAGAGACAGTGTGAGTGTGCTGGGGAGAGAGAGAGTGTATGTGTGAGGGCTGGGGAGAGAGAGAGGGTGTGTACGGGCTGGGGAGAGAATCATAGAATCATAGAAACCCTACAGTGTTGAAGGAGGCCATTTGGCCCATCGAGTCTGCACCGACCACAATCCCACCCAGGTCCCACCCCCACATATTTACCCACTAATCCCTCTAACCTACATATCTCAGGACTCTAAGGGGCAATTTTTAACCTGGCCAATCAACCTAACCCGCACATCTTTGGAGAGAGTGAGTGTGAGGGCTGGGGGGAGAGAGAAAATGTGTGAGGGATGGGGGAGAGAGAGAGAGTGTGTGTGAGGGCTGGGGGGAGAGAGTGTGTGTGAGGGCTGGGGGGAGAGAGAGTGAGTGCTGGGGGAGAGGGAGAGAGAGAGAAAGAGTGCGAGGGCTGGGGAAAGAGAGAGAGTGTGTGAGGGGTGGGGAGAGAGAGAGAGTGTATGAGGGGTGGGGAGAGAGTATGTGAGGGCTGGGGAGAGAGAGAGTGTGAGGGCTGGGGAGAGAGAGAGTGTGAGGGCTGGGGAGAGAGAGAGTGTGAGGGCTGGGGAGAGAGAGAGTGTGAGGGCATGGGGTAAGAATTTGTGTGAGTGGGCTTGGGGGGCAATGTGTGAGTACCGGGGAGAGAGAGAGTGTGTGTAAGGGCTAGGGAGAGAGAGAGTGTGATAGAAGTCTGGGGAGACGGACTTTGCGCGGGCTGGGGAGAAGGAGAGGGAAAGTGTGTGAGAGCTGGGGACAGTGTGAGGACTGGGCAGAGAGAGAGAGAGTTTGTGAGGGCAGGGGGGAGAGTGTTCGTGTGTGAGGTCTGGGGAGAGAGAGAGTGTGTGAGGGCATGGGGATGGAGTGTGTGTGAGTGGGCTTGGGGGAGAGTGTGTGTGTGTGAGAGGGCTGGGGAGAGAGAGTGTGAGGGCTTGGGGCAGAGTGTGTTTGTGTGTTGGATGTCTGGGGAGAGAGAGGGTGTGTAAGGGCTGGGGAGAGAGAGTGGGTATGAGGGCTGGGGGGAGAGAGAGTTTGTGAGGTCTGTGGAGAGAGAGAGTGTGTGAGGGTATGGGGATGGAGTGTGTGTGAGTGGACTTGGGGGAGAGTGTGTGTGTGTGTGAGGGCTGGGGGAGAGAGAGTGTGATAGAGGGCTGGGGGAGAGAGAGTGTGATAGGGGTCTGGGGAGAGAGAGTATATGAGGGCAAGGGGAGAGAGTGTGTGTGTGTGAGGGCTGGGCAGAGAGAGAGTTTTTGAGGGCAGGAGAGAAAGCGAGTGTGAGGGCTGGGGAGAGAGAGAGTTTGTGAGGGCAGGAGAAAGAGTGTGAGAGACTGAGAGAAGCTGGGTGGAGGGTGTGTTTGTGTGTTAGAGGTGTGGGGAGAGGGAGAGAGAGTATGAACCATGGGTGAGAGTGTGTGTGAGTGGACTTGGAGGACAGTGTGTGCGTGAGGGCTGGGAAGAGAGTGTCTGTGCGGGCTGGGCAGAGAGAGAGGGAAAGTGTGTGAGGGGTGGGGAGAGAGTATGTGAGGAGTTGGGAGTGAGTGTGGGGTCTGGGAAGAGAGAGAGAGTGAGGGCTGGGGAGAGAGAGAGAGAGTGTGTGGGCTGGGGGGAGAGAATGTGGGGGCTGGGAAGAGAGAGTGTATGAGGGTTCGGCAGAGAGAGTGAGTGTGAGGACTTGGGGAAAGAGTTTGTGAGTGGGCTTGGGGGAGAATGTGTGTACGGGCTGGGGAGAGAATCATAGAATCGCTGCAGTGTAGAAGGAGGACAAACGGCCCATCGAGTCTGCACCGACCACAATCTCACCCAGGTCCCACCCCCACATATTTACCCGCTAATCCCTCTAACCTAAACATCTCAGGACTCTAAGGGGCAATTTTTAACCTGGCCAATCAACCTAACCCGCACATCTTTGGAGAGAGTGAGTGTGAGGGCCAGCGAGAGAGAGTGTGTGTGAGTGCTGGGGGGAGAGAGAGTTTGTGTGAGGGGTGGGGAGAGAGAGTGTGTGAGGGCTGGGGAGAGAGTGAGGGAAAGTGTGTGATGGGTGGGGAGAGAGAGTTTGTGAGGGCAGGGGAAAGAGTGTGAGAGGCTGGGTGTGGTGAACCACTGTAACTACATGTGTATGCCTGGACACACCCATGCTGCACCTGGCCCGAGGCTCCTCCCTTTTCACCTGAGACTCCTCCCTTTCCACCAGAGCGAGGTATAAAGGTGATGGTTCCTCCGCCTCTCCTCAGTCTAGGCCAGGTCAGCTACAATGGTGTGCTCCTGTTCTTTGTGAATAAAAGCCTGTTAATTCACTCACTCACTGGAGTCCTCGTATCGTGATTGATAGTGCATCAGAGGGTGTGTTTGAGTGTTAGAGGTGTGGGGAGACGGAAAGAGAGTATGAACCATGGGTGAGAGTGTGTGTGAGTGGACTTGGGGGACAGTGTGTGTGAGAGCTGGGGAGAGAGAGTGAGGGCTGGGGAGAGAGAGTGAGTGTGTGAGGGTTGGGGAGAGGGAGAGAGTGTGAGGGCTGGGGAGAGAGAGTGTGTGATGGCTGGGGGGAGAGAGAGAGAGTGAGGGCTGGAAGAGAGTGTGCGGGCTGGGCAGAGAGAGAGGAAAAGTGTGTGAGCGGTGGGGCGAGAGTATGTGAGGGGTAGGGAGTGAGTGTGGGGGCTGGGAAGAGTGAGAGAGTGAGGGCTGGGGAGAGATAGAGAGAGTGTGAGGGCTGGGGGGAGAGAATGTAGGGGCTGGGAAGAGAGAGAGAGAGTGTGTGAGGGCTGGGGAGAGAGAGTGAGTGTGAGGACTTGGGGAAAGAGTTTGTGTGAGTGGGCCTGTGGGAGAATGTGTGCATGGGCTGGGGAGAGAATCATAGAAACCCTACAGTGTAGAAGGAGGACATTCGGCCCATCGAGTCTGCACCGACCACCCTCCCACCCAGGTCCCACCCCCACATATTTACCCACTAATCCCTCTAACCTACACATCTCAGGACTCTAAGGGGCAATTTTTAACCTGGCCAATCAACCGAACCCGCACAACTTTGGAGAGAGTGTGTGTGAGTGCTGGGGACAGAGAGTGTGTGAGGGCTGGGGGGAGAGAGAGAGGGTGTGTGAGGGCTGGGGAGAGAAAGTGTGTGTGAGCGGTGGAGAGAGAGAGAGAGAGAGTGTGTGAGGGGTGGGGAGAGAGAGAGAGTGTGTGAGGGGTGGGGAGAGAGACAGAGAGTGTGTGAGGGATGGGGAGAGAGAGAAAGGGCGTGTGAGGGCTGGGGGGAGAGAGAGAGAGAGAGAGAGTTTGTGAGGGGTGGGGAGAGAGAGAGTGTGTGAGAGGTGGGGAGAGAGAGAGAGGGTGTGAGAGGGCTGGGGCGAGAGAGAGTGTGTCTGAGGGCTGGGCAGAGAGAGAGAGAGTTTGTGAGGGCAGGGGAGCGAGAGAGTGTGTGTGAGGGCTGGGGGGGGGAGAGTGTTCGTGTGTAAGAGGTCTTGGGAGAGAGAGAGTGTGTGAGGACATGGGGATGGAATGTGTGTGAGTGGGCTTGGGGGAGAGTGTGTGTGTGTGAGGGCTGGGGAGAGAGAGAGTGTGAGGGCTTGGGGCAGAGTGTGTTTGTGTGTTGGATGTCTGGGGAGAGAGAGGGTGTGTAAGGGCTGGGGAGAGAGAGTGAGTATGAGGGGAGAGAGAGAGTGTGAGGGCTGGGGGGAGAGTGTGTAAGAGGTCTTGGGAGAGAGAGTGTGTGTGAGGACATGGGGATGGAGTGTGTGTGAGTGGGCTTGGGGGAGAGTGTGTGTGTGTGTGAGGGCTGGGGAGAGAGAGAGTGTTCATAGAGAAATCATAGAAACCCGACAGTACAGAAAGAGGCCATTCGGCCCATCGAGTCTGCACCGACCACAATCCCACCCAGGCCCTACCCCCATATCCCTACATATTTTACCCGCTAATCCCTCTAATCTACGCATCCCAGGACACTAAGGGGCAATTTTAGCATGGCCAATCAACCTAACCCGCACATCTTTGGACTGTGGGAGGAAACCAGAGCACCCGGAGGAAACCCACGCAGACACGAGGAGAATGTGCAAACTCCACACAGTCACCCATGCCGGGAATCGAACCCAGGTCCCTGGAGCTGTGAAGCAGCACTGCTAACCACTGTGCTCCCGTGCCGCCCAATCAGTTTGAGCGGTCTGGGGAGAGAGAGTATGTGAGGGCATGGGGAGAGTGCGTGCGTGCATGCTGGGGAGAGAGAGTTTGTGAGGGCAGGGGAAAGAGTGTGAGAGACTGAGAGAGGCTGGGTGGAGGGTGTATTTGTGTGTTAGAGGTGTGGGGAGAGGGAGAGAGAGTATGAACCATGGGTGAGAGTGTGTGTGAGTGGACTTGGGGAGTGTGTGAGGGCTGGGGAGAGAGCGAGTGTGTGTGAGTAAGTAAGTTTGCGGATGACACAAAAATGTCTAGACTTGCAGATAGTGAGGAACATTGTCAGAGGCTTCAGACGGATATACATAGGTTGGAAATTTGGGCAAAGAAATGGCAGATGGAGTTCAATCCAGATAAATGTGAAGTGATGCATTTTGGGAGAACTAATGTAGGGGGGAGCTATACGATAAATGGCAGAACCATAAAGGGTGTAGATACGCAGAGGGACCTGGGTGTGCAAGTCCACAGATCCTTGAAGGTGACGTCACAGGTGGAGAAGGTGGTGAAGAAGGCATATGGCATGCTTGCCTTTATAGGACAGGGCACAGGGTATAAAAGTTGGGGTCTGATGTTGCAGTTGTATAGAACATTGGTTCGGCCGCATTTGGAGTACTGCGCCCAGTTCTGGTCGCCACACTACCAGAAGGCCGTGGAGGCTTTAGAGAGAGTGCAGAGGAGGTTTACCAGGATGTTGCCTGGTATGGAGGCGCTTAATTATGAGGAGAGATTGGGTAAACTGGGGTTGTTCTCACTGGAAAGACGGAGGGTGAGGGGTGACCTCATAAAGGTGTATAAAATTATGAAAGGCATAGATAGGGTGAACGGTGGGAAGCTTTTTCCCAGGTCAGTGGTGACGTTCACGAGGGGTCATAGGTTCAAGGTGAGGGCGGGGGGGGAGGTTTAACACGGATATCAGAAGGACGTATTTTACGCAGAGGGTGGTGGGGGCCTGGAATGCGCTGCCGGGCAAGGTGGTGGAGGCGGACACACTGGGAACCTTTCAGATTTATCTAGATAGCCACATGAATGGAGTGGGAATGGAAGGATACAAAAGAATGGTCTAGTTTGGACCAGGGAGCGGCGCGGGCTTGGAGGGCCGAAGGGCCTGTTCCTGTTCTGTATTGTTCTTTGTTGTTTGTGAGGGTGGGGGAGAGACTGTGTGAGGGCTGGGAAGAGAGACGGAGAGTGAGGGCTGGGGAGAGAGAGTCTGTGCGGGCTGGGGAGAGAGAGAGGGAAAGTGTGTGAGGGGTGGGGAGAGAGTGTGTGGGCTGGGGGGAGCGAATGTGGGAGCTGGGAAGAGAGAGAGTGAGAGCTGGGGAGAGATAGAGAGAGTGTGTGAGGGCTGGGGAGAGAGTGTGAGGAATTAGAAACATAGAAAAACTACAGCACAAAACAGGCCCTTCGGCCCCACAAGTTATGCCAAACATATCCCTACCTTTTAGGCCTACCTATAACCCTCCATCCTATTAAGTCCCATGTACTCATCCAGGAGTCTCTTAAAAGACCCTATTGAGTTTGCCTCCACCACCACTGACGGCAGCCGATTCCACTCGCCCACCACCCTCTGTGTGAAAAACTTCCCCCTAACATTTCCCCTGTACCTACCCCACAGCACCTTAAACCTGTGTCCTCTCGTAGCAGCCATTTCCACCCTGGGAAAAAGCCTCTGAGAGTCCACCCGATCTATGCCTCTCAACATCTTATACACCTCTATTAGGTCTCCTCTCATCCCACGTCTCTCCAAGGAGAAAAGACCGAGCTCCCTCAGCCTATCCTCATAAGGCATGCCACTCAATGCAGGCAACATCCTTGTAAATCTCCTCTGCACCCTTTCAATCTTTTCCACATCCTTCCTGTAATGAGGTGACCAGAACTGAGCACAGACCCAAGTGGGGTCTGACGAGGGTCTTATATAGCTGCATCATTATCCCCGGACTCCTAAACTCAATCCCTCGATTGATAAAGGCCAGCACACCATACGCCTTCTTAACCACCTCCTCCACTTGTGGGGCTGATTTTAGAGTCCTATGGACCCGGATCCCAAGGTCCTTCTGATCCTCTACCATACTCAGAGTCTTTCCCTTTATATTGTACTCATTCATCCCATTTGACCTGCCAAAATGGACCACTACGCATTTATATGGGCTGAAGTCCATCTGTCACTTCTCCGCCCAGTCTTGCATCCTATCTATGTCCCTCTGTAACTTCTGACATCCCTCCAGACTATCCACAACCCCACCAACCTTCGTGTTATCGGCAAACTTACCAACCCATCCCTCCACTTCCTCATCCAGGTCATTTATGAAAATGACAAACAGCAAGGGTCCCAGAACAGATCCCTGGGGCACACCACTGGTGACCGACCTCCATTTAGAAAAAGACCCATCTATACACACGCTCTGCCTCCTTTGGGCAAGCCAGTTCTGGATCCACAGGGCAGCAGCACCTTGGATCACTTTTGGGGAAAGAGTTTGTGTGAGTGGGCTTGGGGGAGAATGTGTGAGGGTTGGGGAGAGAGAGAGGGTGTGTACGGGCTGGGGAGAGAATCATAGAAACCCTATAGTGTAGAAGGGGGCCATTCGGCCCATTGAGTCTGCAGCGACCACAATCCCACCCAGGCCCTACCCCCACATATTTACCCGCTAATCCCTCTAACCTACACATCTCAGGACTCGAACGGGCAATTTTTAACCTGGCCAATCAACCTAACCCGCACATCTTTGGAGAGAGTGAGTGTGAGGGCTGGGGGGAGAGAGAGAGTGTGTGAGGGCTGGCGGGAGAGAGAGAGTGTGCGGGCTGGGGAGAGAGAGAAAATGTGTGAGGTCGAGGAGAGAGAGAAATAGTGTGTGAGGGGTGGGGAGAGAGAGAGTGTGTGAGAGGGCTGACGAGAGAGAAAGAGAGAGTATGTAAGTGCTGGGGAGAGAGAGAGTGTGTAAGGTCTGAGGAGAGAGAGTCTGTGCGGGCTGGGGAGAGAGAGAGGGGAAAGTTTGTGAGGGCTGGGGAGAGAGTGTGTGAGGCTGGGGAGAGAGAGTGAGTGTGAGGGCAGTGGAGAGAGAGTGTGTGAGGGCAGGGGAGAGTGAGTGTGTGAGGGCATGGGGAGAGAGAGTGTGTGAGGGCATGGGGAGAGAGAGTGTGTGAGGGCTGGGGAGAGAGAGAGTGTGAGGGCTGGGGAGAGAGAGAGTGTGAGGGCTGGGGAGAGAGAGTGTGTGAGGGCCGGGGAGAGTGTGTGAGGGCATGGGGAGAGAGAGTGTGTGAGGGGTGGGGAGAGAGAGTGTGAGAGCTGGGGAGAGAGACAGGTTGTGTAAGGCTTGGGGAGGGAGTGAGCACGCTAGGGAGAAAGAGTGAGTGCTGGGGAGAGAGAGTGTGACGGTTTGTGGGAGAGAGAGACAGAGAGAGAGTCTGTGAAGGGTAGGGAGAGAGTGTGTGCGGTCTGGGGCGAGGGAGAGAGATCGTGTGTGAGGGCTGGGGAGGGAGAGAGTGTGTGAGGGCTGGGGAGAGAGAGAGTTTGTGAGGGCAGGGGGGAGAGAGAGAGAGGGCTGGGGAGAGAGGATGTGTGATAGCGGTCTGGGAAGAGAGCGTCTGGGCGGGCTGCGGAGAGAGAGTGTCTGTGAGTGAGGGCTGGGTGGAGAGAGTGTGTCAGGGCTGGGGAGTGGGAGAGAGAGAGACTGTGAGGGCTGGGGAGAGAGGGAAGGAAAGTGTTTGACGGGTGTGAGTGTGAGGGCTGGGGAGAGAGAGAATGTGTGAGGGCTTGGTGAAAGAGTTTGTGTGAGTGGGCTTGGGGGGGAATGTGAGAGGGCTGGGATGAGAGGTGGAGAGTGTGTGAGGGCTGGGGAGAGAGAGTTTGTGAGGCTTGGGGAGAGAGTGTGAAGGCTGGGTGAGTGTGTGTGTGTGAGTGGACTTGGGGGAGAATGTGTGTGTGTGAGAGCTGGGGAGAGAGAGACTGTGTGAAAGCAGGGGGGGGGGGGAGAGAGTGCGTGGGGGCTGGGTAGAGAGAGAGAGATTCTGAGGGCTGGGGAGAGAGGGAGTGAGGACTGGGGAGAGAGAGTGTGTGAGGGTTTGGGACAGAATGTGTGTGTGTTGGATGTCTGCGGAGAGAGTGTGAGGGCATGGGGAAAGAGTTTGTGTGAGTGGGCTTGGGGGAGAATGTGTAAGGGCTGAGGAGAGAGAGTGAGTGTGAGTGCTGGAGAGAGAGAGCGTGTGAGGGCTGGAGAGAGAGAGTGCGTGAGGGCTGGGAAGAGAGAGGGAGAGTGAGGGCTGGGGAGAGAGAATGTGTGATAGCGGTCTGGGGAGAGAGACTGTGCGGTCTGGGGAGAGTGTGGGGGTCGTGGAGAGAGTGCGTGAGAGCTGGAGAGCGAGTCTGTGCGGGCTGGGGAGAGAGGGACGGAAAGTGTGTGACGGGTGGGAGAGCGTGTGTGAGGGCTGGGGAGAGAGAGAATGTGTGAGGGCTTAGTCAAAGAGTTTGTGTGAGTGGGCTTGGGGGTGAATGTGAGAGAACTGGGGAGAGAAAGAACGCGTGAGGGCTGGGAAAAGGGAGGGTGAGTGAGGGCTGGGAGGAGAGAGTGTGTGAGGGCTGGGGAGAGGGAGAGAGAGACTGAGGGCTGGGGAGAGAGTGTGTGAGGGCTGGGGAGGGATAGTGTGTGAGGGCATGGGGAGGGATAGTGTGTGAGGGCATGGGAGGGATAGTGTGTGAGGGGTGGGGACGGAGTGTGTGAGGGGTGGGGAGGGAGTGTGTGAGGGGTGGGGAGGGGTTGGGGAGGGGGGAGGGAGTGATTGAGCGGTGGGGAGGGAGTGTGTGAGGGGTGGGGAGGGATTGTGTGTGTGAGTGGTGGGGAGGCAGTGTGCGTGAGGGCATGGGGAGGGATAATGTGTGTGAGGGCATGGGGAGGGATAGTGTGTGAGGGCATGGGAGGGATAGTGTGTGAGGGGTGGGGACGGAGTGTGTGAGGGGTGGGGAGGGAGTGTGTGAGGGGTGGGGAGGGGTTGGGGAGGGGGGAGGGAGTGATTGAGCGGTGGGGAGGGAGTGTGTGAGGGGTGGGGAGAGAGTGTGTGTGAGTGGTGGGGAGGCAGTGTGCGTGAGGGCATGGGGAGGGATAGTGTGCGTGAGGGCATGGGGAGGGATAGTGTGCATGAGGGCATGGGGAGAGACAGTGTGTGTGAGGGCATGGGGAGGGATAGTGTGTGTGAGGGCATGGGGAAAGAATGTGAAATGGCTGGGGAGAGAGACAGAGAAGAGTGTGAGGGCTGGGGAGAGAGAGAGAGTGTGTGAGTGCATGATGACAGGTTGTGTGGGTGGGCTTGGGGGGGAATGTGTGAGGGTTGGGGAGAGAGAATGTGTGTGAGGGCTGGGGAGAGAATGGGGGCTGAGGAGAGAGAGAGTGTGTGAGGGCAAGGTGAAAGCTTTTGTGTGGGTGGGCTTGGGGGGGAATGTGTGAGGGTTGGGGAGAGAGAGAGTGTGCGGGCTGGGGAGAGGGAAAGAGAGAGAAAGTGAGGGCTGGGAGAGAGAGACTGTGGTATAGGTCTGGGGAGAGAGAGTCTGTGCGGGCTGGGGAGAGGGAGAGGAAAAGTGCCTGAGGGATGGGGAGAGAGAGAGAGAGTGAGGGCTGGGGTGAGAGAGAGAGAGTGAGGCTGGGAAGAGAGAGTCTGTGCGGGCTGGGGAGAGAGAGAGGGAAAGTGCGTGAGGGATGGGGAGAGAGAGTGTGAGGGGTGGGGAGAGAGTGTGTGAGGGGTGGGGAGAGAGTGTGTGAGGGGTGGGGATGGAGTGTGTGAGGGGTGGGAGAGAGTGTGTGAGGGGTGGGGAGGGAGTGTTTGAGGGCTGGGGAGGGGGAGAGTCTGCGGGCTGGGGAGAGGGAGAGTCTGCGGGCTGGGGAGAGAGGGAAGGAAAGTGTGTGACGGGTGGGAGAGCGAGTGTGAGGGCAGGGGAGAGAAAATGTGTGAGGGCTTGGTGAAAGAGTTTGTGTGAGTGGGCTTGAAGGGGAATGTGAGAGAGCTGGGGAGAGAGAGAGAGTGTGTGAGGACTGGGAAAAGAGAGGGAGAGTGAGGGCTGGGGAGAGAGAATGTGTGATAGCGGTCTGGGGAGAGAGAGTCTGTGCGGGGCTGCGGAGAGAGAGTGTCTGTGAGTGAGGGCTGGGGGGAGAGAGTGTGTCAGGGCTGGGAAGAGGTAGAGAGATGTGAGAGGGAGGGAGAGAGAGAGAGTGTGAGGGGTGGGGAGAGAGAGTGTGAGGGGTGGGGAGAGAGAGTGTGAGGGGTGGGTGGAGAGAGAGTGTGAGGGGTGGGTGGAAAGAGAGTGTCAAGGGTGGAAAGAGAGTGTCAAGGCTGGGGAGAGAGTGTGTGTGATGGGTGGGGAGAGAGAGAGTGTGAGAGCTGGGGAGAGAGAGAGGTTGTGTAAGGCTTGGGGAGGGAGTGTGAGTGCGTGCACTGGGGAGAGAGAGTGAGTGCTGGGGAGAGAGAGTGTGAGGGTTTGTGGGAGAGAGAGAGAGTGTGTGAAGGGTAGAGAGAGAGTGTGTGAAGGGTAGGGAGAGAGTGTGTGCGGTCTGGGGCGAGGGAGAGAGATCGTGTGTGAGGGCTGGGGAGGGAGAGAGTGTGTGAGGGCTGGGGAGAGAGAGAGTTTGTGAGGGCAGGGGAGAGAGAGAGAGGGCTGGGGAGAGTGAGGGCTGGGGAGAGAGGATGTGTGATAGCGGTCTGGGGAGAGAGCGTCTGTGTGGGCTGCGGAGAGAGAGTGTCTGTGAGTGAGGGCTGGGTGGAGTGAGTGTGTCAGGGCTGGGGAGAGGGAGAGAGAGAGCCTGTGAGGGCTGGGGAGAGAGAGTCAGTGCGGCTGGGGAGAGAGGGAAGGAAAGTGTTTGACGGGTGTGAGTGTGAGGGCTGGGGAGAGAGAGAATGTGTGAGGGCTTGGTGAAAGAGTTTGTGTGAGTGGGCTTGGGGGGAATGTGAGAGGGCTGGGATGAGAGGTGGAGAGTGTGTGAGGGCTGGGGAGAGAGAGTTTGTGAGGCTTGGGGAGAGAGAGAGTGTGAAGGCTGGGTGAGTGTGTGTGTGTGAGTGGACTTGGGGGAGAATGTGTGTGTGTGAGAGCTGGGGAGAGAGAGAGTGTGTGAAAGCAGGGGGGAGAGTGCCTGGGGGCCGGGGAGAGAGAGAGAGATTCTGAGGGCTGGGGAGAGAGAGAGTGAGGGCTGGGGAGAGAGAGTGTGTGAGGGTTTGGGACAGAATGTGTGTGTGTTGGATGTCTGCGGAGAGAGTGTGAGGGCATGGGGAAAGAGTTTGTGTGAGTGGGCTTGGGGGAGAATGTGTAAGGGCTGAGGAGAGAGTGAGTGTGAGTGCTGGAGAGAGAGAGCGTGTGAGGGCTGGAGAGAGAGAGTGCATGAGGGCTGGGGAGAGAGAGGGAGAGTGAGGGCTGGGGAGAGAGAATGTGTGATAGCGGTCTGGGGAGAGAAACTGTGCGGTCTGGGGAGAGTGTGGGTGTCGTGGAGAGAGTGCGTGAGAGCTGGAGAGCGGGTGCGGGCTGGGGAGAGAGGGAAGGAAAGTGTGTGGCGGGTGGGAGAGGGAGTGTGAGGGCTGGGGAGAGAGAGAATGTGTGAGGGCTTGGTGAAAAAGTTTGTGTGAGTGGGCTACGGGGTGAATGTGAGAGAACTGGGGAGAGAGAGAACGTGTGAGGGCTGGGAAAAGAGAGGGAGAGTGAGGGCTGGAGAGAGAGGATGTGTGATAGCGGTCTGGGGAGAGAGAGTGTCTGTGAGTGAGGGCTGGGAGGAGAGAGTGTGTGAGGGCTGGGGAGAGGGAGAGTGTGTGAGGGCTGGGGAGAGAGTGTGTGAGGGCATGGGGAGGGATAGTGTGTGAGGGCATGGTGGGGATAGTGTGTGAGGGGTGGGGAGGGGGTGGGGAGGGGGGGAGGGAGTGAGGGAGCCGTGGGGACGGAGTGTGTGAGGGGTGGGGAGGGAATGTGTGTGTAAGGGGTGGGGAGGGATAGTGTGTGAGGGGTGCGGAGGGATTGTGTGTGTGAGGGGTGGGGAGGGATGGTGTGTGTGAGGGCATGGGGAGGGATAGTGTGCGCGAGGGCATGGGGAGGGATAGTGTGTGTGAGGGCATGGGGAGGGATAGTGTGTGTGTGGGCATGGGTAGGGATAGTGTGCGCGAGGGCATGGGGAGGGATAGTGTGAGTGAGGGCATGGGGAGGGATAGTGTGCATGAGGGCATGCGGAGGGACAGTGTGCGTGAGGGCATGGGGAGGGATAGTGTGAGTGAGGGCATGGGGAGGGATAGTGTGAGTGAGGGCATGGGGAGGGATAGTGTGCATGAGGGCATGCGGAGGGACAGTGTGAGTGAGGGCATGGGGAGGGATAGTGTGCATGAGGGCATGGGGAGGGATAGTGTGAGTGAGGGCATGGGGAGGGATAGTGTGCGTGAGGGCATGGGGAGGGATAGTGTGCGTGAGGGCATGGGGAGGGATAGTGTGCGTGAGGGCATGGGGAGGGATAGTGTTTGAGGGCATGGGAGGGATAGTGTGTGAGGGGTGGGGAGGGGGTGGGGAGGGGGGGAGGGAGTGAGGGAGCCGTGGGGAGGGAGTGTGTGAGGGGTGGGGAGGGAGTGGGTGTGAGGGGTGGGGAGGGAATGTGTGTGTAAGGGGTGGGGAGGGATAGTGTGTGAGGGGTGGGGAGGGATTGTGTGTGTGAGGGCATGGGGAGGGATAGTGTGCGTGAGGGCATGGGGAGGGATAGTGTGCGTGAGGGCATGGGGAGGGATAGTGTGCGTGAGGGCATGGGGAGGGATAGTGTGCGTGAGGGCATGGGGAGGGATAATGTGTGTGAGGGCATGGGGAAGGATAGTGTGTGTGAGGGGTGGGGAGGGATTGTGTGTGTGAGGGCATGGGGAGGGATAGTGTGCGTGAGGGCATGGGGAGGGATAGTGTGCGTGAGGGCATAGGGAGGGATAATGTGTGTGAGGGCATGGGGAAGGATAGTGTGCGTGAGGGCATGGGGAGGGATAATGTGTGTGAGGGCATGGGGAGGGATAGTGTGCGTGAGGGCATGGGGAGGGATAGTGTGTGTGAGGGCATGGGGAGGGATAGTGTGTGTGAGGGCATGGGGAGGGATAGTGTGCGTGAGGGCATGGGGAGGGATAGTGTGCGTGAGGGCATAGGGAGGGATAATGTGTGTGAGGGCATGGGGAAGGATAGTGTGCGTGAGGGCATGGGGAGGGATAATGTGTGTGAGGGCATGGGGAGGGACAGTGTGTGTGAGGGCATGGGGAGGGATAGTGTTTGTGAGGGCATGGGGAAGGATAGTGTGTGTGAGGGCATGGGGAAGGATAGTGTGTGTGAGGGCATGGGGAAGGATAGTGTGTGTGAGGGCATGGGGAAGGATAGTGTGTGTGAGGGCATGGGGAAGGATAGTGTGCGTGAGGGCATGCGGAGGGACAGTGTTTGTGAGGGCATGGGGAAGGATAGTGTGTGTGAGGGCATGGGGAAGGATAGTGTGTGTGAGGGCATGGGGAGGGATAGTGTGCGTGAGGGCATGGGGAGGGACAGTGTTTGTGAGGGCATGGGGAAGGATAGTGTGTGTGAGGGCATGGGGAAAGAATGTGAAATGGCTGGGGAGAGAGACAGAGAAGAGTGTGAGGGCTGGGGAGAGAGAGAGTGTGTGAAGGCATGGTAAAAGCTTTTGTGTGGGTGGGCTTGGGGCGGAATGTGTGAGGGTTGGGGAGAGAGAGAGTGTGTGAGGGCTGGGAAGAGAGCGAGTGTGAGGGCTGGGGAGAGGGAAAGAGAGAGAAAGTGAGGGCTGGGGAGAGAGAGAGAATGTGTGCTCTGGGGAGAGAGACTGTGTGGGCTGGGGAGAGGGAGAGGGAAAGCGTGTGGGGGCTGGGGAGAGAGAGAGACTGAGGGTTGAGGAGAGAGAGATTGAGGGCTGGGGCGAGAGAGAGAGTGAGTGAGGGCTTGAGATAGAATATGTGTGTGTTGGATGTCTGGGGAGAGAGAGATTGTGTGAGGGCATGGGGAAAGAGAGAGAGTCTGGGCTGGGAGGAGAGAGAGAATGTGTGTGAGGGCTGGGGAGAGAGTGGGGGCTGCGGAGAGCGAGAGTGTGTGAGTGCATGATGAAAGAGTTTGTGTGGGTGGGCTTGGGGGGGAATGTGTGACGGCTGGGGAGAGAGAGAGTGTGGTATAGGTCTGGGGAGAGAGAGTCGGTGCGGGCTGGGGAGAGGGAGAGGAAAAGTGCGTGAGGGATGGGGAGAGAGAGAGTGAGGGCTGGGGAGGGAGAGATTGAGGGCTGGGGTGAGAGAGAGAGAGTGAGGCTGGGAAGAGAGAGTCTGTGCGGGCTGGGGAGAGAGAGAGGGAAAGTGCGTAAGGGATGGGGAGAGAGAGTGTGAGGGGTGGGGAGAGAGTGTGTGAGGGGTGGGGAGAGGGAGTGTGAGGGGTGGGGAGAGAGTGTCTGAGGGGTGGGGAGAGAGTATGTGAGTGGTGGGGAGGGAGTGTGTGAGGGGTGGGAGAGAGTGTGTGAGGGGTGGGGAGGGAGTGTGTGAAGGCTGGGGGGAGGGAATGTGTGAGGGCTGGGGAGAGGGAGAGTCTGCGGGCTGGGGAGAGGGAGAGTCTGCGGGCTGGGGAGAGAGGGAAGGAAAGTGTGTGACGGGTGGGAGAGCGAGTGTGAGGGCAGGGGAGAGAGAATGTGTGAGGGCTTGGTGAAAGAGTTTGTGTGAGTGGGCTTGGAGGGGAATGTGAGAGAGCTGGGGAGGGAGAGAGTGTGTGTGAGGGCTGGGAAAAGAGAGGGAGAGTGAGGGCTGGGGAGAGAGAATGTGTGATAGCAGTCTGGGGAGAGGGAGTCTGTGCGGGGCTGCGGAGAGAGAGTGTCTGTGAGTGAGGGCTGGGGGGAGAGAGTGTGTCAGGGCTGGGAAGAGGTGGAGAGATGTGAGAGGGAGGGAGAGAGAGAGAGTGTGAGGGGTGTGGAGAGAGAGTGTGAGGGGTGGGGAGAGAGAGTGTGAGGGGTGGGGAGAGAGAGTGTGAGGGGTGGGGAGAGAGAGTGTGAGGGGTGGGGAGAGAGAGTGTGAGGGGTGGGTGGAGAGAGAGTGTGAGGGGTGGGTGGAGAGAGAGTGTGAGGGGTAGGTGGAGAGAGTGTGTAAGGGGTGGGTGGAGAGAGAGTGTCAAGGCTGGGGAGAGAGTGTGTGTGAGGGGTGGGGAGAGAGAGAGATTCTGTAAGGCTTGGGGAGGGAGTGTGAGAGCGTGCGCTGGGGAGAGAGAGTGAGTGCTGGGGAGAGAGAGTGTGAGGGTTTGTGGGAGAGAGAGAGAGAGAGTGTGTGTGAAGGGTAGGGAGAGAGTGTGTGCGGTCTGGGGCGAGGGAGAGAGATCGTATGTGAGGGCTGGGGAGGGAGAGAGTGTGTGAGGGCTGGGGAGAGAGAGAGTTTGTGGGGGCAGGGGAGAGAGAGAGAGAGAGGGCTGGGGAGAGTCAGGGCTGGGGAGAGAGGATGTGTGATAGCGGTCTGGGGAGAGAGCGTCTGTGCGGGCTGCGGAGAGAGAGTGTCTGTGAGTGAGGGCTGGGTGGAGAGAGTGTGTCAGGGCTGGGGAAAGGGAGAGAGAGAGACTGTGAGGGCTGGGGAGAGAGAGAATGTGTGAGGGCTGGGAAAAGAGAGGGAGAGTGAGGGCTGGAGAGAGAGGATGTGTGATAGCGGTCTGGGGAGAGAGAGTGTCTGTGAGTGAGGGCTGGGAGGAGAGAGTGTGTGAGGGCTGGGGAGAGGGAGAGTGTGTGAGGGCTGGGGAGAGAGTGTGTGAGGGTATGGGGAGGGATAGTGTGTGAGGGCATGGGGAGGGATAGTATGTGAAGGCATGGGGAGGGATAGTGTGTGAGGGGTGGGGTGGGAGTGTGTGAGGGGTGGGGAGGTAGTGTGAGAGGGGTGGGGAGGGGGTGCGGAGAGAGTGTGTGAGGGGTGGGGAGAGATTGTGTGAGGGCATGGGGAGGGATAGTGTGTGAGGGCATGGGGAGGGATAGTGTGTGAGGGCATGGGGAGGGATAGTGTGTGAGGGCATGGGGAGGGATAGTGTGTGAGGGGTGGGGAGGGAGTGTGAGAGGGGTGGGGTCGGAGTGGGGAGGGGGGGAGGGGATGGGGAGGGGGGAGTGAGTGAGCGGTGGGGAGGGAGCATGTGAGGGGTGGGGAGGGAGTGTGTGTGAGGGGTGGGGAGGGAGTGTGTGTGTAAGGGGTGGGGGGGAAAGTGTGTGAGGGGTGGGGAGGGATTGTGTGTGTGAGGGCATGGGGAGGGATAGTGTGCGTGAGGGCATGGGGAGGGATAGTGTGCGTGAGGGCATGGGGAGGGATAGTGTGAGTGAGGGCATGGGGAAGGATAGTGTGCGTGAGGGCATGCGGAGGGACAGTGTGCGTGAGGGCATGGGGAGGGATAGTGTGCGTGAGGGCATGGGGAAGGATAGTGTGTGTGAGGGCATGGGGAGGGATAGTGTGCGTGAGGGCATGGGGAGGGATAGTGTGCGTGAGGGCATGGGGAGGGATAATGTGTGTGAGGGCATGGGGAGGGATAGTGTGAGTGAGGGCATGGGGAGGGATAATGTGTGTGAGGGCATGGGGAGGGATAGTGTGAGTGAGGGCATGGGGAGGGATAATGTGTGTGAGGGCATGGGGAGGGATAGTGTGAGTGAGGGCATGGGGAGGGATAGTGTGCGTGAGGGCATGGGGAGGGATAATGTGTGTGAGGGCATGGGGAGGGATAGTGTGAGTGAGGGCATGGGGAAGGATAGTGTGCGTGAGGGCATGGGGAGGGACAGTGTGCGTGAGGGCATGGGGAGGGATAGTGTGCATGAGGGCATGCGGAGGGATAGTGTGAGTGAGGGCATGCGGAGGGATAATGTGCGTGAGGGCATGGGGAGGGACAGTGTGCGTGAGGGCATGCGGAGGGACAGTGTGCGTGAGGGCATGGGGAAGGATAGTGTGTGTGAGGGCATGGGGAGGGATAGTGTGCGTGAGGGCATGGGGAGGGATAGTGTGCGTGAGGGCATGGGGAAGGATAGTGTGTGTGAGGGCATGGGGAGGGATAGTGTGTGTGAGGGCATGGGGAAGGATAGTGTGTGTGAGGGCATGGGGAGGGATAGTGTGCGTGAGGGCATGGGGAAGGATAGTGTGTGTGAGGGCATGGGGAAGGATAGTGTGCGTGAGGGCATGGGGAAGGATAGTGTGTGTGAGGGCATGGGGAGGGATAGTGTGCGTGAGGGCATGGGGAGGGATAGTGTGTGTGAGAGCATGGGGAGGGATAGTGTGCGTGAGGGCATGGGGAAGGATAGTGTGTGTGAGGGCATGGGGAGGGATAGTGTGCGTGAGGGCATGGGGAAGGATAGTGTGTGTGAGGGCATGGGGAAGGATAGTGTGCGTGAGGGCATGGGGAAGGATAGTGTGCGTGAGGGCATGGGGAAGGATAGTGTGTGTGAGGGCATGGGGAGGGATAGTGTGTGTGAGGGCATGGGGAAGGATAGTGTGTGTGAGGGCATGGGGAGGGATAGTGTGCGTGAGGGCATGGGGAAGGATAGTGTGTGTGAGGGCATGGGGAAGGATAGTGTGCGTGAGGGCATGGGGAAGGATAGTGTGTGTGAGGGCATGGGGAGGGATAGTGTGCGTGAGGGCATGGGGAGGGATAGTGTGTGTGAGAGCATGGGGAGGGATAGTGTGCGTGAGGGCATGGGGAAGGATAGTGTGTGTGAGGGCATGGGGAGGGATAGTGTGCGTGAGGGCATGGGGAAGGATAGTGTGCGTGAGGGCATGGGGAGGGATAGTGTGCGTGAGGGCATGGGGAGGGATAGTGTGTGTGAGGGCATGGGGAGGGATAGTGTGCGTGAGGGCATGGGGAGGGATAGTGTGCGTGAGGGCATGGGGAGGGATAGTGTGTGTGAGGGCATGGGGAGGGATAGTGTGTGTGAGGGCATGGGGAAAGAATGTGAAATGGCTGGGGAGAGAGACAGAGAAGAGTGTGAGGGCTGGGGAGAGAGAGAGTGTGTGAAGGCATGGTGAATGCTTTTGTCTGGGTGGGCTTGGGGCGGAATGTGTGAGGGCTGGGGAGAGAGAGAGTGTGAGGTCTGGGGAGAGAGACTGTGTGGGCTGGGGAGAGGGAGAGGGAAAGCGTGTGGGGGCTGGGGAGAGAGAGAGATTGAGGGCTGGGGAGAGAGAGATTGAGGGCTGGGGAGAGAGAGAGTGTGAGTGAGGGCTTGAGGCAGAATATGTGTGTGTTGGATGTCTGGGGAGAGAGAGATTGTGTGAGGGCATGGGGAAAGAGAGAGAGCCTGTATCTGGGCTGGAGGGAGAGAGAGAATGTGTGTGAGGGCTGGGGAGGGAGTGGGGGCTGAGGAGAGAGAGAGTGTGTGAGGGCAAGGTGAAAGCTTTTGTGTGGGTGGGCTTGGGGGGGAATGTGTGAGGGTTGGGGAGAGAGAGTGTGTGAGGGCTGGGGAGAGAGAGTGTGAGGGGTGGGGAGAGAGTGTGTGAGGGGTGGGGAGAGAGTGTGTGAGGGGTGGGGAGGGAGTGTGTGAGGGGTGGGGAGGGAGTGTGTGAGGGATGGGGAGGGAGTGTGTGAGGGGTGGGGAGGGAGTGTGTGAGGGGTGGGGAGGGAGTGTGAGAGGGGTTGGGAGGGATAGTGTGTGAGAGGGGTGGGGAGGGATAGTGTGTGAGAGGGGTGGGGAGGGAGTGTGTGAGAGGGGTGGGGAGGGATAGTGTGTGAGAGGGGTGGGGAGGGAGTGTAAGAGGGATGGGGAGGGAGTGTGTGAGGGGTGGGGAGGGAGTGTGTGAAAGAGGGGTGGGGAGGGAGTGTGTGAAAGAGAGGTGGGGAGGGAGTGTGTGAAAGAGGGGTGGGGAGGGAGTGTGTGAGAGGGGTGGGGAGGGAGTGTGTGAGAGGGGTGGGGAGGGAGTGTGTGAGAGGGGTGGGGAGGGAGTGTGTGAGAGGGGTGGGGAGGGAGTGTGTGAGGGGTGGGAAGGGGTAGTGTGTGAGAGGGGAGGAGTAGTGTGTGAGAGGGGTGGGGAGGGATAGTATGTGAAAGGGGTGGGGAGGGATAGTGTGTGAGAGGGGTGGGGAGGGATAGTGTGTGAGAGGGGTGGGGAGGGATAGTGTGTGAGAGGGGTGGGGAGGGATAGTGTGTGAGAGGGGTGGGGAGGGATAGTGTGTGAGAGGGGTGGGGAGGGATAGTGTGTGAGAGGGGTGGGGAGGGATAGTGTGTGAGAGGGGTGGGGAGGGATAGTGTGAGAGAGGGGTGGGGAGGGATAGTGTGTGAGAGGGGTGGGGAGGGATAGTGTGTGAGTGTAGTGGGGAGGGATAGTGTGTGAGAGGGGTGGGGAGGGATAGTGTGTGAGAGGGGTGGGGAGGGATAGTGTGTGAGAGGGGTGGGGAGAGATAGTGAGTTTGAGGGCATGGGGAAAGAATGTGTGTGGGTGGGCTTGGGGGAGAATGTGAAATGGCTGGGGAGAGAGAGAGAGAGTGTTGGGGATAGAGAGATAGAAGAGTGTGAGGGCTGGGGGGAGGGAGGGAGGGTGAGGGGTGGGGAGAGAGAGAAAATGTGTGAAGGTTTGGGGGAGAGAGAGTGTGTGAGGGCTGGGGAGAAAGAGAGACTGCCACGCCGGACCTTGGGTCCAACTGCCATGCCGGACCTTGGGTGCGACCGCCACGCCGGACCTTGGGTCCGACCGCCACGCCGGACCTTGGCCCCGACCGCCACGCCGGACCTTGTGTCCGACCGCCACACCGGACCTTGGGTCCGACCGCCACGCAGGACCTTGGGTCCGACCTCCACCCTGGACCTTGGTTACGAACGCCACCACCGGACCTTGGTTCCAACCGCCACCGTGCACCTTGGGTCCGACTGCCACGCCGGACCTTGGTTCCGGCCGCCACCCCTGACCATGGTTCCGGCCGCCACCCCGAAGCTTGGTTCCGGTCGCCAGCCCGGACCTTGGTTCCGACCGCCACCCCGGACCTTGGTTCTGACCACCACCACGGACCTTGGTTCCGACCGACACCCCGGTCCTTCGTTCCGACCGACACCCCGGACCTTGGGTCCGGCTGCCACGCCGGACCTTGGGTCCGACCGCCACGCTGGACCTTGGGTCCGACCGCCACGCTGGACATTTGTTCCGGCCGCCACCCCCGACCCTGGTTCTGGCCGCCACCCCGGACCTTTTTTCCGAACGCCACCCTGGACCTTGGTTCCGGCCGCCACACCAGACCTTGGTTCCGGCCGGCACCCCGGACCTTGGTTCCGACCGCCACCCGGGATCTTGGTTCCGACCGCCACCCTGGACCTTGGTTCCCGACCACCACTCCGGACCTTGGGTCCGACTGCCACCCCGGACTTGGATCCGACCGCCACGCTGGACCTTGGGTCCGACCGCCACACCGGACCTTGGGTCCGACCGCCACGCCGGACATTAGTACCGGCCGCCACCCCGGGCCTTGGTTCCGTCCGCCACCTCGGACCTTGTTTCCGACCGCCACCCCGGTCCTTGTTTCCGACCGCCACCCCGGAGCTTGGTTCTGGCTGCCATCCCGGTCCATGGTTCCCGCCGCCACCCTGGGCCTTGGGCCCGACCACCACACCAGACCATGCGCCCGACCGCCATCCCGCTCCTTGGTTCCGACCGCCACCACGGACCTTGGTTCCGACCGCCACCCGGGATCCTGGTTCCGACCGCCAACCCGGACCTTGGTTCCAACCGCCACGCCCGACTTTGGGACCGACCGTCACCCTGGACCTTGGTTCCGACCACCACGCCGGACCATGGTTCCGACTTGCACCCCAGGCCTTGGGTCGAACCGCCACCCCGGACCTTGGTTCCGACTGCCACCCCGGACCTTGGTTCCGACTGCCACGCCGGACCTTGTGTCAAACCGCCACCCCGGACCTCGGTTCCAACCGCCACCCCGGACATTGGTTCTGACCACCACCATGGACCTTGGTTCCGACCGACACGTCGGACCTTGTGTCAAACCGCCACCCCAGACCTTGGGTCGAACCGCCACCCCGGACCTTGGGTCCGACCGCCACTCCGGACCTTGGTTCCGACCGCCACGCCGGACCTTGTGTCAATCCGCCACTCCGGACCTCGGTTCCAACCGCCACCCCGGTCATTGGTTCCGACCGCCACCCCGGTCCGTGGGTCCGACCGCCACGCCGGACCTTGTGTCAAACCGCCACCCCAGACCTTGGGTCAGACCGCCACTCCGGACCTTGGTTCCAACCGCCACGCCGGACCTTGTATCAATCCGCCACTCCGGACCTCAGTTCCAACCGCCACCCCGGTCATTGGTTCCGACCGCCACCCCGGACCTTGGTTCCGACTGACACGCCGGACCTTGGGTCCGACCGCCACCCTGGACCTTGGGTCCGACCACCAAGCTGGACCTTGGGTCCGACCCCCACGCCTGTCATTGGTTCCGGCCGCCACCCCATTCCTTGGTTCTGGCCGCCGCCCCGGTCCTTCTTTCCGAACGCCACCCCCAACCTTGGTTCCGGCCTCCACCCCGGACCTTGGTTCTGGCCGCCACCCCGGACCTTGGTTCCGGCCGCCACCCCGGACTTTGGGTCCGGCCACCACCCCGGACCTTGGGCCCGAACGCCACCCCAGACCTTGGGCCCAATCTTCACCCCGGACCTTGGGTCCGGCCGCCATCCCGGACCTTGGGCCCGACTGCCACACCGGACCATCGGCCTGACCGCCACCCCGGACCTCGGTTCCGACCACCACCCCGGACCTTGGTTCCCACCGCCACCCCAGATCTTGGTTCTGACCACCATCTCAGACCTTGGTTCCGACCGCCACCCCGGACCTTGGGTCCGGCCGCCACCCCGGGCCTTCGGTCCGGCCGCTACCCCGGACCTTACGCCGGGCCGCCACCCCGGATCGTGGGCCGCACCACCACCCGGACCTTGGGCCCAACCGCCACCCTGGATGCTGGGCCCAACCGCCACCCCGGACCATGTTTCCGACCGCCACCCTGGACCTTGGGCCCGACCGCCACGCCGGACCTTGGGTCCGTCCGCCATCCCGGACCTTGGATCTGACCGCCACCCAGGACCTTGGTTCCGACCGCCACCCCAGAACTTGGTTCCGACCGCCACGCCGGACCTTGGGTCCGACCGCCACCCTGGAGCTTGGTTCTGGCTGCCATCCCGGACCATGGTTCCCGCCGCCACTCTGGACCTTGGGCCCGACCACCACACCAGACCATGCGCCCGACCGCCATCCCGGACCTTGGTTCCGACCGCCACCCCGGACCTTGGGTCTGACCGCCACCCCGGACATTGGGTCCGACCGCCACGCCCGACTTTGGGACCGACCGTCACCCTGGACCTTGGTTCCGACCACCACCCCGGACCATGGTTCCGACTTGCACCCCAGGCCTTGGGTCGAACCGCCACCCCGGACCTTGGATCCGACTGCCACCCCGGACCTTGGTTCCGACTGCCACGCCAGACCTTGTGTCAAACCGCCACCCCGGACCTCGGTTCCAACCGCCACCCCGGTCATTGGTTCCGACCGCCACCCCGGTCCTTGGGTCCGACCGCCACGCCGGTCCTTGGGTCCGACCGCCACGCCGGACCTTGTGTCAAACCGCCACCCCAGACCTTGGGTCGAACCGCCACCCCGGACCTTGGGTCCGACCGCCACTCCGGACCTTGGTTCCAACCACCACGCCGGACCTTGTATCAATCTGCCACTCCGGACCTCAGTTCCAACCGCCACCCCGGTCATTCGTTCCGACCGCCACCCCGGACCTTGGTTCCGACTGACACGCTGGACCTTGGGTCCGACCGCCACCCCGGACCTTGGGTCCGACCACCAAGCCGGACCTTGGGTCCGACCCCCACGCCTGTCATTGGTTCCGGCCGCCTCCCCATTCCTTGGTTCTGGCCGCCGCCCCGGTCCTTCTTTCCGAACGCCACCCCCAACCTTGGTTCCGGCCTCCACCCCGGACCTTGGTTCTGGCCGCCACCCCGGACCTTGGTTCCGGCCGCCACCGCGGACCTTGGGTCCGGCCACCACCCCGGACCTTGGGCCCGAACGCCACCCCGGACCTTGGGCCCAATCTTCACCCCGGACCTTGGGTCCGGCCGCCATCCCGGACCTTGGGCCCGACTGCCACACCGGACCATCGGCCTGACCGCCACCCCGGACCTCGGTTCCAACCACCACCCCGGACCTTGGTTCCCACCGCCACCCCAGATCTTGGCTCTGACCACCATCTCAGACCTTGGTTCCGACCGCCACCCCGGACCTTCGGTCCGGCCGCTACCCCGGACATTACGCCGGACCGCCACCCCGGATCGTGGGCCGCACCACCACCCGGACCTTGGGCCCAACCGCCACCCTGGATGCTGGGCCCAACCGCCACCCCGGACCATGTTTCCGACCGCCACCCTGGACCTTGGGCCTGACCGCCACGCCGGACCTTGGGTCCGACCGTCATCCCGGACCTTGGGTCTGGCCGCCACCCAGGACCTTGGGTCTGACCGCCACCCCAGAACTTGGTTCCGACCGCCACCCCGGTCCTTGTTTCTGACCGCCACCCCGGAGCTTGGTTCTGGCTGCCACCCCGGACCATGGTTCCCGCCGTCACCCTGGACCTTGGGCCCGACGACCACACCAGACCATGCACCCGACCGCCATCCCGGACCTTGGTTCCGACCGCCACCCGGACCTTGGTTCCGACCGCCACACCGGACCTTGGTTCCGGCCACCACCCCGGACATTGGGTCCGACTGCAACCCCGGATCTTGGATCCGACCGCCACGCTGGACCGTGGGTCCGACCGCCACGCTGGACCGTGGGTCCGACCGCCACGCTGGACCGTGGGTCCGACCGCCACGCCGGACCTTGGGTCCGACCGCCACGCTGGACATTAGTACCGGCCGCCACCCCGGGCCTTGGTTCCGTCCGCCACACCGGACCTTGTTTCCGACCGCCACCCCGGTCCTTGTTTCTGACCGCCACCCCGAAGTTTGGTTCTGGCTGCCACCCCGGACCATGGTTCCCGCCGTCACCCTGAACCTTGGGCCCGACCACCACACCAGACCATGCGCCCGACCGGCATCCCGGACCTTGGTTCCGACCGCCACCCCGGACCTTGGTTCCGACCGCCACCCCGGACCTTGGTTCCGACCGCGACCCGGGATCCTGGTTCCGACCGCCACCCCGGACCTTGGGTCCGACCGCAACCCCGGACGTTGGGTGCGACCGCCACTCCCGACCTTGTGTCCGACCGCCACCCCGGACCTTGGGTCTGACCACCACCCCGGACGTTGGGTCCGACCGCCACGCCCGACCTTGGGACCGACCGTCACCCTGGACCTTGGTTCCGACCGCCACCCCGGACCATGGTTCCAACTGGCACCCCAGACCTTGGGTTGAACCGCCACCCCGGACCTTGGTTCCGACTGCCAACCCAGACATTGGTTCCGGCCGCCACCCTGGACCTTGGTTCCGACCGACACGCCGGACCTTGGGTCCGACCGCCACCCCAGACCTTGGGTCCGACCGTCAAACCGGACCTTGGGTCCGACCCCCACGCCTGACATTGGTTCCGACCGCCACCCCGGACCTTGTTTCCGAACGCCACCCCCGACCTTGGTTCTGGCCGCCATCCCGGACCTTGGTTCCGGCCACCACGCCGGACCTTGGTTCCGACTGACACGCCGGACCTTGGGTCCGACCGCCACCCTGGACCTTGGGTCCGACCACCAAGCTGGACCTTGGGTCCGACCCCCACGCCTGTCATTGGTTCCGGCCGCCACCCCATTCCTTGGTTCTGGCCGCCGCCCCGGTCCTTCTTTCCGAACGCCACCCCCAACCTTGGTTCCGGCCTCCACCCCGGACCTTGGTTCTGGCCGCCACCCCGGACCTTGGGTCCGGCCACCACCCCGGACCTTGGGCCCGAACGCCACCCCAGACCTTGGGCCCAATCTTCACCCCGGACCTTGGGTCCGGCCGCCATCCCGGACCTTGGGCCCGACTGCCACACCGGACCATCGGCCTGACCGCCACCCCGGACCTCGGTTCCGACCACCACCCCGGACCTTGGTTCCCACCGCCACCCCAGATCTTGGTTCTGACCACCATCTCAGACCTTGGGTCCGGCCGCCACCCTGGGCCTTCGGTCCGGCCGCTACCCCGGACCTTACGCCGGACCGCCACCCCGGATCGTGGGCCGCACCACCACCCGGACCTTGGGCCCAACCGCCACCCTGGATGCTGGGCCCAACCGCCACCCCGGACCATGTTTCCGACCGCCACCCTGGATCTTGAGCCCGACCGCCACGCCGGACCTTGGATCCGACCGCCATCCCGGACCTTGGATCTGACCGCCACCCAGGACCTTGGTTCCGACCGCCACCCCAGAACTTGGTTCCGACCGCCACGCCGGACCTTGGGTCCGACCGTCACCCTGGAGCTTGGTTCTGGCTGCCATCCCGGACCATGGTTCCCGCCGCCACTCTGGACCTTGGGCCCGACCACCACACCAGACCATGCGCCCGACCGCCACGCCCGACCTTGGGACCGACCGTCACCCTGGACCTTGGTTCCGACCGCCACCCCGGACCATGGTTCCAACTGGCACCCCAGACCTTGGGTTGAACCGCCACCCCGGACCTTGGTTCCGACTGCCAACCCAGACATTGGTTCCGGCCGCCACCCTGGACCTTGGTTCCGACCGACACGCCGGACCTTGGGTCCGACCGCCACCCCAGACCTTGGGTCCGACCGTCAAACCGGACCTTGGGTCCGACCCCCATGCCTGACATTGGTTCCGGCCGCCACCCCGGACCTTCTTTCCGAACGCCACCCCCGACCTTGGTTCCGGCCGCCACCCCGGACCTTGGTTCTGGCCGCCATCCCGGACCTTGGTTCCGGCCACCACGCCGGACCTTGGGTCCGACCGCCACGCCGGACCTTGGCCCCGACCACCACGCTGGACGTTGGGTCCGGCCGCCACGCTGGATCTTGTGTCCGACCGCCACACCGGACCTTGGGTCCGACCGCCACGCAGGACCTTGGGTCCGACCTCCACCCTGGACCTTGGTTACGAACGCCACCACCGGACCTTGGTTCCGACCGCCACCGTGGACCTTGGGTCCGACTGCCACGCCAGACCTTGGTTCCGGCCGCCACCCCTGACCATGGTTCCGGCCACCACCCCGAACCTTGGTTCCGGTCGCCAGCCCGGACCTTTGGTCCAACCGCCACCCCGGACCTTGGTTCTGGCCGCCACCCCGGACCTTGGTTCTGGCCGCCACCCCGGACCTTGGTTCCGGCCACCACGCCGGACCTTGGGTCCGACCGCCACGCCGGACCTTGGCCCCGACCGCCACGCTGGACGTTGGGTCCGGCCGCCACGCTGGATCTTGTGTCCGACCGCCACACCGGACCTTGGGTCCGACCGCCACGCAGGACCTTGGGTCCGACCTCCACCCTGGACCTTGGTTACGAACGCCACCACCGGACCTTGGTTCCGACCGCCACCGTGGACCTTGGGTCCGACTGCCACGCCAGACCTTGGTTCCGGCCGCCACCCCTGACCATGGTTCCGGCCACCACCCCGAACCTTGGTTCCGGTCGCCAGCCCGGACCTTTGGTCCAACCGCCACCCCGGACCTTGGTTCCGACCGCCACCCCGGAACTTGGTTCCGACCGCCACCACGGACCTTGGTTCCGACCGTCACCCCGGTCCTTCGTTCCGACCGCCACCCCGGACCTTGGGTCCGACCGCCACGCTGGACCTTGGGTCCGACCGCCACGCTGGACCTTGGGTCCGACCGCCACACTGGACATTGGTTCCGGCCGCCACCCCCGACCCTGGCTCCGGCCGCCACACCGGACCTTTTTTCCGAACGCCACCCTGGACCTTGGTTCCGGCCGCTACACCGGACCTTGGGTCCGGCCGCCACCCCGGGCCTTCGGTCCGGCCGCTACCCCGGACCTTACGCCGGACCGCCACCCCGGATCGTGGGCCGCACCACCACCCGGACCTTGGGCCCAACCGCCACCCTGGATGCTGGGCCCAACCGCCACCCTGGATGCTGGGCCCAACCGCCACCCCGGACCATGTTTCCGACCGCCACCCTGGACCTTGGGCCCGACCGCCACGCCGGACCTTGGGTCCGACCGCCATCCCGGACCTTGGATCTGACCGCCACCCAGGACCTTGGTTCCGACCGCCACCCCAGAACTTGGTTCCGACCGCCACGCCGGACCTTGGGTCCGACCACCACCCTGGAGCTTGGTTCTGGCTGCCATCCCGGACCATGGTTCCCGCCGCCCCCCTGGACCTTGGGCCCGACCACCACACCAGACCATGCGCCTGACCGCCATCCCGGACCTTGGTTCCGACCGCCACCCCGGACTGTGGTTCCGACCGCCACCCGGGATCCTGGTTCCGACCGCCACCCCGGACCTTGGGTCCGACCGCCACCCCGGACGTTGTGTGCGACCGCCACTCCTGACCTTGTGTCCGACCGCCAACCCGGACCTTGGTTCCGACCGCCACCCCGGACCTTGGGTCTGACCGCCACCCCGGACATTGGGTCCGACCGCCACGCCCGACTTTGGGACCGACCGTCACCCTGGACCTTGGTTCCGACCGCCACCACGGACCATGGTTCTGACTTGCACCCCAGGCCTTGGGTCGAACGCCACCCCGGACCTTGGATCCGACCGCCATCCCGGACCTTGGGCCCGACTGCCACACCGGACCATCGGCCTGACCGCCACCCCGGACCTCGGTTCCGACCACCACCCCGGACCTTGGTTGCCACCGCCACCCCAGATCTTGGTTCTGACCACCATCTCAGACCTTGGTTCCGACCGCCACCCCGGACCTTGGGTCCGGCCGCCACCCCGGGCCTTCGGTCCGGCCGCTACCCCGGACCTTACGCCGGACCGCCACCCCGGATCGTGGGCCGCACCACCACCCGGACCTTGGGCCCAACCGCCACCCCGGATGCTGGGCCCAACCGCCACCCCGGACCATGTTTCCGACCGCCACCCTGGACCTTGGGCCTGACCGCCACGCCGGACCTTGGGTCCGACCGCCATCCCGGACCTTGGATCTGACCGCCACCCAGGACCTTGGTTCCGACCGCCACCCCAGAACTTGGTTCCGACCGCCACGCCGGACCTTGGGTCCGACCGTCACCCTGGAGCTTGGTTCTGGCTGCCATCCCGGACCATGGTTCCCGCCGCCACTCTGGACCTTGGGCCCGACCACCACACCAGACCATGCGCCCGACCGCCATCCCGGACCTTGGATCCGACCGCCACCCCAGACTGTGGTTCCGACCGCCACCCGGGATCCTGGTTCCGACCGCCACCCCGGACCTTGGGTCCGACCGCCACCCCGGACGTTGGGTGCGACCGCCACTCCTGACCTTGTGTCCGACCGCCAACCCGGACCTTGGTTCCGACCGCCACCCCGGACCTTGGGTCTGACCGCCACCCCGGACATTGGGTCCGACCGCCACGCCCGACTTTGGGACCGACCGTCACCCTGGACCTTGGTTCCGACCACCACCCCGGACCATGGTTCCGACTTGCACCCCAGGCCTTGGGTCGAACCGCCACCCCGGACCTTGGATCCGACTGCCACCCCGGACCTTGGTTCCGACTGCCACGCCAGACCTTGTGTCAAACCGCCACCCCGGACCTCGGTTCCAACCGCCACCCCGGTCATTGGTTCCGACCGCCACCCCGGTCCTTGGGTCCGACCGCCCACGCCGGACCTTGTGTCAAACCGCCACCCCAGACCTTGGGTCGAACCGCCACCCCGGACCTTGGGTCCGACCGCCACTCCGGACCTTGGTTCCAACCACCACGCCGGACCTTGTATCAATCTGCCACTCCGGACCTCAGTTCCAACCGCCACCCCGGTCATTCGTTCCGACCGCCACCCCGGACCTTGGTTCCGACTGACACGCCGGACCTTGGGTCCGACCGCCACCCCGGACCTTGGGTCCGACCACCAAGCCGGACCTTGGGTCCGACCCCCACGCCTGTCATTGGTTCCGGCCGCCACCCCATTCCTTGGTTCTGGCCGCCGCCCCGGTCCTTCTTTCCGAACGCCACCCCCAACCTTGGTTCCGGCCTCCACCCCGGACCTTGGTTCTGGCCGCCACCCCGGACCTTGGTTCCGGCCGCCACCGCGGACCTTGGGCCCAATCTTTACCCCGGACCTTGGGTCCGGCCGCCATCCCGGACCTTGGGCCCGACTGCCACACCGGACCATCGGCCTGACCGCCACCCCGGACCTCGGTTCCGACCACCACCCCGGACCTTGGTTCCCACCGCCACCCCAGATCTTGGTTCTGACCACCATCTCAGACCTTGGTTCCGACCGCCACCCCGGACCTTCGGTCCGGCCGCTACCCCGGACCTTACGCCGGACCGCCACCCCGGATCGTGGGCCGCACCACCACCCGGACCTTGGGCCCAACCGCCACCCTGGATGCTGGGCCCAACCGCCACCCCGGACCATGTTTCCGACCGCCACCCTGGACCTTGGGCCTGACCGCCACGCCGGACCTTGGGTCCGACCGTCATCCCGGACCTTGGATCTGACCGCCACCCAGGACCTTGGGTCCGACCGCCACCCCAGAACTTGGTTCCGACCGCCACCCCGGTCCTTGTTTCTGACCGCCACCCCGGAGCTTGGTTCTGGCTGCCACCCCGGACCATGGTTCCCGCCGTCACCCTGGACTTTGGGCCCGACGACCACACCAGACCATGCACCCGACCGCCATCCCGGACCTTGGTTCCGACCGCCACCCGGACCTTGGTTCCGACCGCCACACCGGACCTTGGTTCCGGCCACCACCCCGGACATTGGGTCCGACTGCAACCCCGGATCTTGGATCCGACCGCCACGCTGGACCGTGGGTCCGACCGCCACGCTGGACCGTGGGTCCGACCGCCACGCTGGACCGTGGGTCCGACCGCCACGCCGGACCTTGGGTCCGACCGCCACGCTGGACATTAGTACCGGCCGCCACCCCGGGCCTTGGTTCCGTCCGCCACACTGGACCTTGTTTCCGACCGCCACCCCGGTCCTTGTTTCTGACCGCCACCCCAGACGTTGGTTCCGACCGCCACCCTGGATCCTGGTTCCGACCACCACCCCGGACCTTGGTTCCGACCGCCACCCCGGACCTTGGGTCTGACCACCACCCCGGACGTTGGGTCCGACCGCCACGCCCGACCTTGGGACCGACCGTCACCCTGGACCTTGCTTCCGACCGCCACCCCGGACCATGGTTCCGACTGGCACCCCAGACCTTGGGTTGAACCGCCACCCCGGACTTTGGTTCCGACTGCCAACCCAGACATTGGTTCCGACCGCCACCCCGGACCTTGGTTCCGACCGACACGCCGGACCTTGGGTCCGACCGCCACCCCAGACCTTGGGTCCGACCGTCAAACCGGACCTTGGGTCCGACCCCCACGCCTGACATTGGTTCCGGCCGCCACCCCGGACCTTGTTTCCGAACGCCACCCCCGACCTTGGTTCCGGCCGCCACCCCGGACCTTGGTTCTGGCCGCCATCCCGGACCTTGGTTCCGGCCACCACGCCGGACCTTGGGTCCGACCGCCACGCCGGACCTTGGCCCCGACCGCCACGCTGGACGTTGGGTCCGGCCGCCACGCTGGACCTTGTGTCCGACCGCCACACCGGACCTTGGGTCCTACCGCCACGCAGGACCTTGGGTCCAACCTCCACCCTGGACCTTGGTTACGAACGCCACCACCGGACCTTGGTTCCGACCGCCACCGTGGACCTTGGGTCCGACGGCCACGCCAGACCTTGGTTCCGGCCGCCACCCCTGACCATGGTTCCGGCCACCACCCCGAACCTTGGTTCCGGTCGCCAGCCCGGACCTTTGGTCCAACCGCCACCCCGGACCTTGGTTCCGACCGCCACCCCGGACCTTGGTTCCGACCGCCACCACGGACCTTGGTTCCGACCGTCACCCCGGTCCTTCGTTCCGACCGCCACCCCGGACCTTGGGTCCGACCGCCACGCTGGACCTTGGGTCCGACCGCCACGCTGGACCTTGGGTCCGACCGCCACACTGGACATTGGTTCCGGCCGCCACACCGGACCTTGGTTCCGGCCGGCACCCCGGACCTTGGTTCCGACCGCCACCCGGGATCTTGGTTCCGACCGCCACCCTGGACCTTGGTTCCCGACCGCCACTCCGGACCTTGGGTCCTACTGCCACCCCGGACTTGGATCCGACCGCCACGCTGGACCTTGTGTCCAACCGCCACACCGGACCTTGGGTCTGACCGCCACGCCGGGCCTTGGTTCCGTCCGCCACCCCGGACCTTGTTTCCGACCGCCACCCCGGTCCTTGTTTCCGACGGCCACCCCGGAGCTTGGTTCTGGCTGCCATCCCGGACCATGGTTCCCGCCGCCACCCTGGACCTTGGTTCCGACCGCCACCCGGGATCCTGGTTCCGACCGCCACCCCGGACCTTGAGTCCGACCGCCACCCCGGACGTTGGGTGCGACCACCACTCCTGACCTTGTGTAAGACCGCCAACCCGGACCTTGGTTCTGACCGCCAAGCCGGACCTTGGGTCCGACCCCCACGCCTGACATTGGTTCCGGCCGCCACCCCGTTCCTTGGATCTGGCCGCCACCCCGGACCTTGGTTCCGGCCGCCACCCCGGACCTTGGGTCCGGCCACCACCCCAGACCTTGGGCCCGAACGCCACCCCGGACCTTGGGCCCAATCTTCACCCCGGACCTTGGGTCCAGCCGCCACCCCGGACCTTGGGCCCGACTGCCACACCGGACCATGGGCCTGACCGCCACCCCGGATATCGGTTCCGACCACCACCCTGGCCTTGGTTCCCACCGCCACCCCAGATCTTGGTTCTGACCGCCATCTCAGACCTTGGTTCCGACCGCCACCCCTGACCTTGGGCCCGACCCCCACGCTGGACGTTGGGTCCGGCCGCCACGCTGGACCTTGTGTCCGACCGCCACACCGGACCTTGGGTCCTACCGCCACGCAGGACCTTGGGTCCGACCTCCACCCTGGACCTTGGTTACGAACGCCACCACCGGACCTTGGTTCCGACCGCCACCGTGGACCTTGGGTCCGACGGCCACGCCAGACCTTGGTTCCGGCCGCCACCCCTGACCATGGTTCCGGCCACCACCCCGAACCTTGGTTCCGGTCGCCAGCCCGGACCTTTGGTCCAACCGCCACCCCGGACCTTGGTTCCGACCGCCACCCCGGACCTTGGTTCCGACCGCCACCACGGACCTTGGTTCCGACCGTCACCCCGGTCCTTCGTTCCGACCGCCACCCCGGACCTTGGGTTCGACCGCCACGCTGGACCTTGGGTCCGACCGCCACACTGGACATTGGTTCCGGCCGCCACACCGGACCTTGGTACCGGCCGGCACCCCGGACCTTGGTTCCGACCGCCACCCGGGATCTTGGTTCCGACCGCCACCCTGGACCTTGGTTCCCGACCGCCACTCCGGACCTTGGGTCCTACTGCCACCCCGGACTTGGATCCGACCGCCACGCTGGACCTTGTGTCCAACCGCCACACCGGACCTTGGGTCTGACCGCCACGCCGGGCCTTGGTTCCGTCCGCCACCCCGGACCTTGTTTCCGACCGCCACCCCGGTCCTTGTTTCCGACGGCCACCCCGGAGCTTGGTTCTGGCTGCCATCCCGGACCATGGTTCCCGCCGCCACCCTGGACCTTGGTTCCGACCGCCACCCGGGATCCTGGTTCCGACCGCCACCCCGGACCTTGAGTCCGACCGCCACCCCGGACGTTGGGTGCGACCACCACTCCTGACCTTGTGTAAGACCGCCAACCCGGACCTTGGTTCTGACCGCCAAGCCGGACCTTGGGTCCGACCCCCACGCCTGACATTGGTTCCGGCCGCCACCCCGTTCCTTGGATCTGGCCGCCACCCCGGACCTTGGTTCCGGCCGCCACCCCGGACCTTGGGTCCGGCCACCACCCCAGACCTTGGGCCCGAACGCCACCCCGGACCTTGGGCCCAATCTTCACCCCGGACCTTGGGTCCAGCCGCCACCCCGGACCTTGGGCCCGACTGCCACACCGGACCATGGGCCTGACCGCCACCCCGGATATCGGTTCCGACCACCACCCTGGCCTTGGTTCCCACCGCCACCCCAGATCTTGGTTCTGACCGCCATCTCAGACCTTGGTTCCGACCGCCACCCCTGACCTTGGGCCCGACCCCCACGCTGGACCTTGGGTCCGACCGTCATCCCGGACCTTGGATCTGACCGCCACCCAGGACCTTGGTTCCGACCGCCACCCCGGTCCTTGTTTCCGACCGCCACCCCGGAGCTTGGTTCTGGCAGCCACCCCGGACCATGGTTCCCGCCGTCACCCTGGACCTTGGGCCCGACCACCACACCAGACCATGCGCCCGACCGCCATCCCGGACCTTGGTTCCAACCGCCACCCCAGACGTTGGTTCCGACCGCCACCCTGGATCCTGGTTCCGACCGCCACCCCGGACCTTGGTTCCGACCGCCACCCCGGACCTTGGGTCTGACCACCACCCCGGACGTTGGGTCCGACCGCCACGCCCGACCTTGGGACCGACCGTCACCCTGGACCTTGGTTCCGACCGCCACCCCGGACCATGGTTCCGACTGGCACCCCAGACCTTGGGTTGAACCGCCACCCCGGACCTTGGTTCCGACTGCCAACCCAGACATTGGTTCCGACCGCCACCCCGGACCTTGGTTCCAACCGACACGCCGGACCTTGGGTCCGACCGCCACCCCAGACCTTGGGTCCGACCGTCAAACCGGACCTTGGGTCCGACCCCCACGCCTGACATTGGTTCCGGCCGCCACCCCGGACCTTGTTTCCGAACGCCACCCCCGACCTTGGTTCCGGCCGCCACCCCGGACCTTGGTTCTGGCCGCCATCCCGGACCTTGGTTCCGGCCACCATGCCGGACCTTGGGTCCGACCGCCACGCCGGACCTTGGCCCCGACCGCCACGCTGGACGTTGGGTCCGGCCGCCACGCTGGACCTTGTGTCCGACCGCCACACCGGACCTTGGGTCCGACCGCCACGCAGGACCTTGGGTCCGACCTCCACCCTGGACCTTGGTTACGAACGCCACCACCGGACCTTGGTTCCGACCGCCACCGTGGACCTTGGGTCCGACTGCCACGCCAGACCTTGGTTCCGGCCGCCACGCCTGACCATGGTTCCGGCCACCATCCCGAACCTTGGTTCCGGTCGCCAGCCCGGACCTTTGGTCCAACCGCCACCCCGGACCTTGGTTCCGACCGCCACCCCGGACCTTGGTTCCGACCACCACCACGGACCTTGGTTCCGACCGTCACCCCGGTCCTTCGTTCCGACCGCCACGCTGGACCTTGGGTCCGACCGCCACGCTGGACCTTGGGTCCGACCGCCACGCTGGACCTTGGGTCCGACCGCCACACTGGACATTGGTTCCGGCCGCCACACCGGACATTGGTTCCGGCCGCCACACCGGACCTTGGTTCCGGCCGGCACCCCGGACCTTGGTTCCGACCGCCACCCGGGATCTTGGTTCCGACCGCCACCCTGGACCTTGGTTCCCGACCGCCACTCCGGACCTTGGGTCCTACTGCCACCCCGGACTTGGATCCGACCGCCACGCTGGACCTTGTGTCCGACCGCCACACCGGACCTTGGGTCCGACCGCCACGCCGGGCCTTGGTTCCGTCCGCCACCCCGGACCTTGTTTCCGACCGCCACCCCGGTCCTTGTTTCCGACGGCCACCCCGGAGCTTGGTTCTGGCTGCCATCCCGGACCATGGTTCCCGCCGCCACCCTGGACCTTGGTTCCGACCGCCACCCGGGATCCTGGTTCCGACCGCCACCCCGGACCTTGGTTCCGGCCGCCACCCCGGACCTTGGGTCCGGCCACCACACCAGACCTTGGGCCCGAACGCCACCCCGGACCTTGGGCCCAATCTTCACCCCGGACCTTGGGTCCGACCGCCACCCCGGACCTTGGGCCCGACTGCCACACCGGACCATGGGCCTGACCGCCACCCCGGATATCGGTTCCGACCACCACCCTGGACCTTGGTTCCCACCGCCACCCCAGATCTTGGTTCTGACCGCCATCTCAGACCTTGGTTCCGACCGCCACCCCTGACCTTGGGCCCGACCGCCACGCCGGACCTTGGGTCCGACCGTCATCCCGGACCTTGGATCTGACCGCCACCCAGGACCTTGGGTCCGACCACCACCCCAGAACTTGGTTCCGACCGCCACCCCGGTCCTTGTTTCCGACCGCCACCCCGGAGCTTGGTTCTGGCTGCCACCCCGGACCATGGTTCCCGCCGTCACCCTGGACCTTGGGCCCGACCACCACACCAGACCATGCGCCCGACCGCCATCCCGGACCTTGGTTCCAACCGCCACCCCAGACGTTGGTTCCGACCGCCACCCTGGATCCTGGTTCCGACCGCCACCCCGGACCTTGGGTCCGACCGCCACGCCGGACCTTGGGTCCGACCGCCACGCCGGACCTTGTTTCAAACCGCCACCCCGGACCTCGGTTCCAACCGCCACCCCGGACATTGGTTCCGACCGCCACCCCGGACCTTGGTTCCGACCGCCACCACGGACCTTGGTTCCGACCGTCACCCCGGTCCTTCGTTCCGACCGCCACCCCGGACCTTGGGACCGACCGCCACGCTGGACCTTGGGTCCGACCGCCACGCTGGACCTTGGGTCCGACCGCCACACTGGACATTGGTTCCGGCCGCCACCCCCGAACCTGGTTCCGGCCGCCACCCCGGACCTTTTTTCCGAACGCCACCCTGGACCTTGGTTCCGGCCGCCACACCGGACCTTGGTTCCGGCCGGCACCCCGGACCTTGGTTCCGACCGCCACCCGGGATCTTGGTTCCGACCACCACCCTGGACATTGGTTCCCGACCGCCACTCCGGACCTTGGGTCCGACTGCCACCCCGGACTTGGATCCGACCGCCACGCTGGACCTTGTGTCCGACCGCCACACCGGACCTTGGGTCCGACCGCCACGCCGGACATTAGTACCGGCGGCCACCCCGGGCCTTGGTTCCGTCCGCCACACCGGACCTTGTTTCCGACCGCCACCCCGGAGCTTGGTTCTGGCTGCCACCCCAGACCATGGTTCCCGCCGTCACCCTGGACCTTGGGCCCGACCACCACACCAGACCATGCGCCCGACCGCCATCCCGGACCTTGGTTCCAACCGCGACCCCAGACGTTGGTTCCGACCGCCACCCTGGATCCTGGTTCCGACCACCACCCCGGACCTTGGTTCCGACCGCCACCCCGGACCTTGGGTCTGACCACCACCCCGGACGTTGGGTCCGACCACCACACCAGACCATGCGCCCGACCGCCATCCCGGACCTTGGTTCCAACCGCCACCCCAGACGTTGGTTCCGACCGCCACCCTGGATCCTGGTTCCGACCACCACCCCGGACCTTGGTTCCGACCGTCACCCCGGACCTTGGGTCTGACCACCACCCCGGACGTTGGGTCCGACCGCCACGCCCGACCTTGGGACCGACCGTCACCCTGGACCTTGGTTCCGACCGCCACCCCGGACCATGGTTCCGACTGGCACCCCAGACCTTGGGTTGAACCGCCACCCCGGACTTTGGTTCCGACTGCCAACCCAGACATTGGTTCCGACCGCCACCCCGGACCTTGGTTCCGACCGACACGCCGGACCTTGGGTCCGACCGCCACCCCAGACCTTGGGTCCGACCGTCAAACCGGACCTTGGGTCCGACCCCCACGCCTGACATTGGTTCCGGCCGCCACCCCGGACCTTGTTTCCGAACGCCACCCCCGACCTTGGTTCCGGCCGCCACCCCGGACCTTGGTTCTGGCCGCCATCCCGGACCTTGGTTCCGGCCACCACGCCGGACCTTGGGTCCGACCGCCACGCCGGACCTTGGCCCCGACCGCCACGCTGGACGTTGGGTCCGGCCGCCACGCTGGACCTTGTGTCCGACCGCCACACCGGACCTTGGGTCCGACCGCCACGCAGGACCTTGGGTCCGACCTCCACCCTGGACCTTGGTTACGAACGCCACCACCGGACCTTGGTTCCGACCGCCACCGTGGACCTTGGGTCCGACGGCCACGCCAGACCTTGGTTCCGGCCGCCACCCCTGACCATGGTCCCGGCCACCACCCCGAACCTTGGTTCCGGTCGCCAGCCCGGACCTTTGGTCCAACCGCCACCCTGGACCTTGGTTCCGACCGCCACCCCGGACCTTGGTTCCGACCGCCTCCACGGACCTTGGTTCCGACCGTCACCCCGGTCCTTCGTTCCGACCGCCACCCCGGACCTTGGGTCCGACCGCCACGCTGGACCTTGGGTCCGACCGCCACGCTGGACCTTGGGTCCGATCGCCACACTGGACATTGGTTCCGGCCGCCACACCGGACCTTGGTTCCGGCCGGCACCCCGGACCTTGGTTCCGACCGCCACCCGGGATCTTGGTTCCGACCGCCACCCTGGACCTTGGTTCCCGACCGCAACTCCGGACCTTGGGTCCTACTGCCACCCCGGACTTGGATCCGACCGCCACGCTGGACCTTGTGTCCAACCGCCACACCGGACCTTGGGTCCGACCGCCACGCCGGGCCTTGGTTCCGTCCGCCACCCCGGACCTTGTTTCCGACCGCCACCCCGGTCCTTGTTTCCGACGGCCACCCCGGAGCTTGGTTCTGGCTGCCATCCCGGACCATGGTTCCCGCCGCCACCCTGGACCTTGGTTCCGACCGCCACCCGGGATCCTGGTTCCGACCGCCACCCCGGACCTTGAGTCCGACCGCCACACCGGACGTTGGGTGCGACCACCACTCCTGACCTTGTGTAAGACCGCCAACCCGGACCTTGGTTCTGACCGCCAAGCCGGACCTTGGGTCCGACCCCCACGCCTGACATTGGTTCCGGCCGCCACCCCGTTCCTTGGATCTGGCCGCCACCCCGGACCTTGGTTCCGGCCGCCACCCCGGACCTTGGGTCCGGCCACCACCCCAGACCTTGGGCCCGAACGCCACCCCGGACCTTGGGCCCAATCTTCACCCCGGACCTTGGGTCCAGCCGCCACCCCGGACCTTGGGCCCGACTGCCACACCGGACCATGGGCCTGACCGCCACCCCGGATATCGGTTCCGACCACCACCCTGGACCTTGGTTCCCACCGCCACCCCAGATCTTGGTTCTGACCGCCATCTCAGACCTTGGTTCCGACCGCCACCCCTGACCTTGGGCCCGACCGCCACGCTGGACCTTGGGTCCGACCGTCATCCCGGACCTTGGATCTGACCGCCACCCAGGACCTTGGTTCCGACCGCCACCCCGGTCCTTGTTTCCGACCGCCACCCCGGAGCTTGGTTCTGGCAGCCACCCCGGACCATGGTTCCCGCCGTCACCCTGGACCTTGGGCCCGACCACCACACCAGACCATGCGCCCGACCGCCATCCCGGACCTTGGTTCCAACCGCCACCCCAGACGTTGGTTCCGACCGCCACCCTGGATCCTGGTTCCAACCGCCACCCCGGACCTTGGTTCCGGCCGCCACCCCGGACCTTGGGTCTGACCACCACCCCGGACGTTGGGTCCGACCGCCACGCCCGACCTTGGGACCGACCGTCACCCTGGACCTTGGTTCCGACCGCCACCCCGGACCATGGTTCCGACTGGCACCCCAGACCTTGGGTTGAACCGCCACCCCGGACCTTGGTTCCGACTGCCAACCCAGACATTGGTTCCGACCGCCACCCCGGACCTTGGTTCCGACCGACACGCCGGACCTTGGGTCCGACCGCCACCCCAGACCTTGGGTCCGACCGTCAAACCGGACCTTGGGTCCGACCCCCACGCCTGACATTGGTTCCGGCCGCCACCCCAGACCTTGTTTCCGAACGCCACCCCCGACCTTGGTTCCGGCCGCCACCCCGGACCTTGGTTCTGGCCGCCATCCCGGACCTTGGTTCCGGCCACCATGCCGGACCTTGGGTCCGACCGCCACGCCGGACCTTGGCCCCGACCGCCACGCTGGACGTTGGGTCCGGCCGCCACGCTGGACCTTGTGTCCGACCGCCACACCGGACCTTGGGTCCGACCGCCACGCAGGACCTTGGGTCCGACCTCCACCCTGGACCTTGGTTACGAACGCCACCACCGGACCTTGGTTCCGACCGCCACCGTGGACCTTGGGTCCGACTGCCACGCCAGACCTTGGTTCCGGCCGCCACCCCTGACCATGGTTCCGGCCACCACCCCGAACCTTGGTTCCGGTCGCCAGCCCGGACCTTTGGTCCAACCGCCACCCCGGACCTTGGTTCCGACCGCCACCCCGGACCTTGGTTCCGACCGCCACCACGGACCTTGGTTCCGACCGTCACCCCGGTCCTTCGTTCCGACCGCCATGCTGGACCTTGGGTCCGACCGCCACGCTGGACCTTGGGTCCGACCGCCACGCTGGACCTTGGGTCCGACCGCCACACTGGACATTGGTTCCGGCCGCCACACCGGACCTTGGTTCCGGCCGGCACCCCGGACCTTGGTTCCGACCGCCACCCGGGATCTTGGTTCCGACCGCCACCCTGGACCTTGGTTCCCGACCGCCACTCCGGACCTTGGGTCCTACTGCCACCCCGGACTTGGATCCGACCGCCACGCTGGACCTTGTGTCCGACCGCCACACCGGACCTTGGGTCCGACCGCCACCCCGGTCCTTGTTTCCGACGGCCACCCCGGAGCTTGGTTCTGGCTGCCATCCCGGACCATGGTTCCCGCCGCCACCCTGGACCTTGGTTCCGACCGCCACCTGGGATCCTGGTTCCGACCGCCACCCCGGACCTTGGTTCCGGCCGCCACCCCGGACCTTGGGTCCGGCCACCACACCAGACCTTGGGCCCGAACGCCACCCCGGACCTTGGGCCCAATCTTCACCCCGGACCTTGGGTCCGGTCGCCACCCCGGACCTTGGGCCCGACTGCCACACCGGACCATGGGCCTGACCGCCACCCCGGATATCGGTTCCGACCACCACCCTGGACCTTGGTTCCCACCGCCACCCCAGATCTTGGTTCTGACCGCCATCTCAGACCTTGGTTCCGACCGCCACCCCTGACCTTGGGCCCGACCGTCATCCCGGACCTTGGATCTGACCGCCACCCAGGACCTTGGGTCCGACCACCACCCCAGAACTTGTTTCCGACCGCCACCCCGGAGCTTGGTTCTGGCTGCCACCCCGGACCATGGTTCCCGCCGTCACCCTGGACCTTGGGCCCGACCACCACACCAGACCATGCGCCCGACCGCCATCCCGGACCTTGGTTCCAACCGCCACCCCAGACGTTGGTTCCGACCGCCACCCTGGATCCTGGTTCCGACCGCCACCCCGGACCTTGGGTCCGACCGCCACGCCGGACCTTGTTTCAAACCGCCACCCCGGACCTCGGTTCCAACCGCCACCCCGGACATTGGTTCCGACCGCCACCCCGGACCTTGGTTCCGACCGACACGCCGGACCTTGGGTCCGACCGCCAACCCGGACATTGGGTCCGACCGCCACGCCCGATCTTGGGACCGACCGTCACCCCGGACCTTGCTTCCGACCGCCACCCCGGACCATGGTTCCGACTGGCAACCCGGACCTTGGGTTGATCCGCCCCCCCGGACCTTGGTTCTTACTGCCACCCCGGACCTTGGTTCCGACTGCCACCCTGGACCTCGTTTCCAACCACCACCCCGGACATTGGTTCTGCCCACCACCCCGGACCTTAGTTCTGGCCACCACCCTGGACCTTGGTTCGGGTCACTACCCCGGACCTTGGGTCCGGCCGCCACCCCGGACCTTGGACTCGACCGCCACCCCGGACCTTGGGCCCGATCTTCACCCCCGGCCTTGCGTCCGGCCGCCACCGCGGACAATGGGCCCGACTGCCACAACGGACCATGGGCCCGACCACCACCCCGGACCTTGGGCCCGAACGCCACACCGGACCTTAGGCCCGACTGCCACCCAGGACCTTGGTTCCCACCGCCACGCCGGAACTTGTGTCAAACCGCCACCCCGGACCTCGGTTCCAACCGCCAACCCGGACATTGGTTCCGGCCGCCACCTCGGACCTTTGGCCCGACCGCCACACCGGACCTTAGGCCCGACTGCCACCCCGGACCTTGGGCCCGACCGCCACCCCAGACCTTGGTTCCGATCGCCACCCCGGACTTTGGGCCCCGACCGCCACCCGGGATCACGGTACCGACCGCCACCCCGGACCTTAGTTCGGGTCACTACCCCGGACCTTGGGTCCGGCCGCCACCCCGGACCTTGGACTCGACCGCCACCCCGGAACTTGGGCCCGATCTTCACCCCGGGCCTTGGGTCCGGCCGCCACCCCAGACCAAGGGTCCGACCGCCACCCCGGACATTGGGTCCGACCGCCACGCCCGACCTTGGGACCGACCGTCACCCCGGATGTTGGGTCCGACCGCCACACCCGACCTTGGGTCGATCCGCCACCCCGGACCTTGGTTCCGACGGCCACCCCGGACATTGGTTCCGACCGCCACACCGGACCTTGGTTCCGACCGACACGCCGTACCTTGAGTCCGACCGCCACCCCGGACGTTGGGTCCGACCGCCACGCCCGACCTTGGGACCGACCGTCACCCCGGACCTTGGTTCCGACCGCCACCCTGGACCATGGTTCCGACTGGCACCCCGGACTTGGGTCGATCCGCCACCCCGGACATTGGTTCCGACTGCCACCCCGGACCTTGGATCCAACGGCCACGCCGGACCTTGTTTCAAACCGCCACCCCGGAACTCGGTTCCAACCGCCACCCCGCACATTGGTTCTGGCCGCCACCCCGGACCTTGGGCCCGACCGCCACACCGGACGTTAGGCCCGACTGGCACCCCGGACCTTGGGTTGATCCGCCAGCCCGGACCTTGGTACCGACCGCCACGCCGGACCTTACTTCAAACCGCCACCCCGGACCTCGGTTACAACCGCCACCCCGGACCTCGGTTCCTACCGCCACCCCGGACATTGTATCCGCCCAACGCTCCGGACCTTGGACCTGACCGCCACACCGGACCATAGGCCCGACTGCCACCCCAGACCTTGGGCCCGACCGTCACCCCAGACCTTGGTTCCGACCGCCACCCCGGACCATGGTTCCGACTGGCACCCCGGACCTTGGGTCGATCCGCCACGTCGGACCTTGGTTCCGACTGCCACCCTGGACCTTGGTTCCGACCGCCATGTCGGACCTTGTTTCAAACCGCCACCCCGGACCTCGGTTCCAACTGCCACCCCAGACATTGGTTCCGACTTGCACCCCGGACCTTGGGTCGATCCGCCACCCCGGCCCTTGGTTCCAACCCTCACCCCGGACATTGGTTCCGGCCGCCACCCCGGATCTTGAGCCCGACCGGCACACCGGACCTTAGGCCCGACTGCCACCCCGGACCTTGGGCCCGACCGTCACCCCAGACCTTGGTTCCGACCGCCACCCCGGACCTTGGTTCCGGCCAACACGCCGGACCTTTGGTCCGGCCGCCATCTCGTTCCTTGGTTCCGGCCGCCACCCCGGACCTTGTTTCCGAACGCCACGCCCGAACTTGGTTCCGGCCGCCACCTCGTTCCTTGGATCCGGCCGCCACCCCGGACCTTGTTTCCGACCGCCACCCCAGACGTTGGACCCGTCTGCCACCCAGTATCTTGGTACCGACCGCCACCCCGGACCTTGGGTCCGACCGCCACCCCGGACATTGGGTCCGACCGCCCCGTCCGACCTTGGGACCGACCATCACCCCAGACCTTGGTTCCGACCGCCACCCCGGACGTTGGACCCGACCACCACCCCGGACCTTGGGTCCGACCGCCACCCCGGACATTGGTTCCGACCACCACCCCGGACCTTGGGTCCGACCGCCACCCCGGACCTTGGTTCCGACGGCCACGCCGGACCTTGTTTCAAACCGCCACCCCGGACCTCGGTTCCGACCGCCACCCCGGGCATTGGTTCCGACTGCCACCCCGGACCTTGGTTCCGACCGCCACCCCGGATGTTGGACCCGACCGCCACCTGGGATCTTGGTACCGACCGCCACCCCGGACCTTGGTTCGGGTCACTACTCCGGACCTCGGTTCCGTCCGCCACCCTGGGCATTGGTTCCGGCAGCCACCCCGGACCTCTGACCCGACCGCCACACCGGACCTTAGGTCCGACTGCCACCACGGACCTTGGGACCGACCGCCACCCCAGACCTTTGTTGCGACCGCCACCCCGGACGTTGGACCCGACCGCCACCCGGGATCTTGGTTCCGACCACCACCCCGGACCTTGGTTCCGACCACCACCCCGGACCTTGGTTCCGACCACCACCCCGGACCTTGGTTCCGACCACCACCCCGGACCTTGGTTCCGACCACCACCCCGGACCTCGGTTCCGACCACCACCCCGGATCTTGGTTCCGACCACCACCCCGGACCTTGGTTCCGACCACCACCCCGGACCTTGGTTCCGACCACCACCCCGGACCTTGGTTCCGACCACCACCCCGGACATTGGGTCCGACCACCACCCCGGACCTTGGTTCCGACCACCACCCCGGACCTTGGTTCCGACCGCCACCCGGGATCTTGGTACCGACCGCCACCCCGGTCATTGGTTCCGACCACAAAGAAAGAAGAACAAAGAACAATACAGCACAGGAACAGGCCCTTCGGCCCTCCAAGCCCGCGCCGCTCCCCGGTCCAGGATTGAATCCTGAATCCAGGATCCCCGCCCAATTTTCCAGCCTATCTACATACCAATATCCTATCCACCGAGCTGTCCCTCACAGCTACGATGCTTTGTTCATTACAACCTATTAACTCACCCCCACCCCCCAATTCCAGACCATGTGATCCCCAGGGAGAGGCGAAAACCCAGAGTGAAAAAACCCCAGGGCCAATATGGGGAAAAAAAAAATCTGGGAAATTCCTCTCCGACCCCCTGAGGCGATCGAAACGAGTCCAGGAGATCACAATGGCCCTGATCGGAAAATGCTTCCCAACCCTAGTCATTTCCACTTCCATGAACACCATATGAATTCCCTGCCCCCGAGACAGGTTCCCAACTATCCGCAGTCTCGCTCTGTACTGGCACCAGCAAGATGATCATAGAATGAAGCCTTGAAACGAGAAACAAGGAACAATTAGCCCGCGCCGCTCCCTGGTCCAAACTAGACCACTCTTTTGTATCCCTCCATTCCCACTCCGGTCATATAGCTGTCTAGATAAGTCTTAAACGTTCCCAGTGTGTCCGCCTCCACCACCTTGCCCAGCAACACATTCCAGGCCCCCACGACCCTCTGTGTGAAATATGTCCTTCTGATATCTGTGTTAAACCTCCCCCCCTTCAAAGAACAAAGAACAGTACAGCACAGGAAACAGGCCTTCGGCCCTCCAAGCCTGTGCCGCTCCTTGGTCCAACTAGACCAATCGTTTGTATCCCTCCATTCCCAGGCTGCTCATGTGACTATCCAGGTAAGTCTTAAACGATGTCAGCGTGCCTGCCTCCACCACCCTACTTGGCAGCGCATTCCAGGCCCCCACCACCCTCTGTGTAAAAAACGTCCCTCTGATGTCTGAGTTATACTTCGCCCCTCTCAGCTTGAGCCCGTGACCCCTCGTGATCGTCACCTCCGACCTGGGAAAAAGCTTCCCACTGTTCACCCTATCTATACCCTTCATAATCTTGTATACCTCTATTAGATCTCCCCTCATTCTCCGTCTTTCCAAGGAGAACAACGTCTACCCAATCTCTCCTCATAGCTAAGACCCTCCATACCAGGCAACATCCTGGTAAACCTTCTCTGCACTCTCTCCAATGCCTCCACGTCCTTCTGGTAGTGCGGCGACCAGAACTGGACGCAGTACTCCAAATGCGGCCTAACCAGCGTTCTATACAGCTGCATCATCAGACTCCAGCTTTTATACTCTATACCCCGTCCTATAAAGGCAAGCATACCATATGCCTTCTTCACCACCTTCTCCACCTGTGTTGCCACCTTCAAGGATTTGTGGACTTGCACACCTAGGTCCCTCTGTGTTTCTATACTCCTGATGACTTTTCCATTTATTGCATAACTCCTCCCTACATTATTTCTTCCAAAATGCATCACTTCGCATTTATCCGGATTAAATTCCATCTGCCACCTCTCCGCCCAATTTTCCAGCCTATCTATATCCTGCTGTATTGCCCGACAATGCTCTTCGCTATCCGCAATTCCAGCCATCTTTGTGTCATCCGCAAACTTGCTGATTACACCAGTTACACCTTCTTCCAAATCATTTATATATATCACAAATAGCAGAGGTCCCAGTACAGAGCCCTGCGGAACACCACTGGTCACAGACCTCCAGCCGGAAAAAGACCCTTCGACCACTACCCTCTGTCTCCTATGGCCAAGCCAGTTCTCCACCCATCGAGCCACTTCTCCTTGTATCCCATGAGCCTTAACCTTCTTAACCAACCTGCCATGTGGGACTTTGTCAAATGCCTTACTGAAATCCATATAGACGACATCCACGACCCTTCCTTCATCAACCGTTTTTGTCACTTCCTCAAAAAACTCCACCAAATTTGTAAGGCACGACCTCCCTCTTACAAAACCATGCTGTCTGTCACTAATGAGATTGTTCCGTTCTAAATGCACATACATCCTGTCTCTAAGAATCCTCTCCAACAACTTCCCTACCACGGACGTCAAGCTCACCGGCCTATAATTTCCTGGGTTATCCCTGCTACCCTTCTTAAACAACGGGACCACATTCGCTATCCTCCAATCCTCAGGGACCTCACCCGTGTCCAAAGAAGCGACAAAGATTTCCGTCAGAGGCCCAGCAATTTCCTCTCTCGTCTCCCTGAGCAGTCGAGGATAGATGCCATCAGGCCCTGGGGCTTTGTCAGTTTTAATGTTCCCTAAAAAACCTAACACTTCCTCTCTCGTAATGGAGATTTTCTCTAACGGGTCAACACCTCCCTCCGAGACACTCCCGGTTAACACGCCCCTCTCCTTCGTGAATACCGATGCAAAGTATTCATTTAGGATCTCCCCTATTCCCTTGGGTTCTAAGCATAATTCCCCTCCTTTGTCCCTGAGAGGTCCGATTTTCTCCCTGACAACTCTTTTGTTCCTAACGTATGAATAGAATGCCTTAGGATTCTCCTTAATCCTGCCTGCCAAGAACATCTCGTGCCCTCTTTTTGCCCTTCTAACTCCCCGTTTGAGATCTTTCCTACTCTCTCTGTATTCCTCCAGAGCTCCATCTGTTTTCAGTTGCCTGGACTTAACGTACGCCTCCCTTTTCATTTTAATCAGATCCTCAATTTCCCTGGTTATCCACGGCTCTCGAATCCTACCTTTCCTATCTTTCCTTTTTACAGGCACATGCCTAACCTGCAGCCTTATCAATAGTTCCTTAAAAGACTCCCACATGCCAGACGCGGACTTACCCTCGAACATCCTCTCCCAATCAACATCCACCAATTCCTGCCTAATCCGGCTATAGTCAGCCTTCCCCCAATTTAGCACCCTGCCCGTAGGACAGCACTCATCCTTGTCCATTACTATCCTAAAGTTAACAGAGTTGTGGTCACTATTTGCCACATGTTCCCCTACCGAAACTTTGACGACCTGACCGGGCTCATTTCCCAGAACTAGGTCCAGTATAGCCCCCTCTCTAGTCGGGCTATCTACATACTGTTCCAAAGAACCTTCCAGTACGCATTTTACAAATTCCTCCCCGTCCGGTCCCCCAGCTCTAATCACTTTCCAGTCTGTGCCAGGGAAATTAAAGTCCCCCACTACAACAACCCTATGTTTTCTGCACCTATCCAGAATCTCCTGACATATCCTTTCCTCCACTTCCCGTGGGCTGTTGGGTGGTCTGTAGTACACCCCCAGCATAGTGACTGCACCCTTCCTGTTTCTGAGTTCCACCCACAGCGACTCAGTACATGACCCCTCTAAGTTGTCTACCCTCTGCACCGCGGTAATATGCTCCTTAACTAATATCGCTACTCCCCCACCTTTTTTAGCCCCTCCTCTGTCTCGCCTAAAACACTGATACCCCGGAATATTCAGCTGCCAGTCCTGTCCTTCTTTTAACCAGGTTTCCGTCACCGCAACCACATCCAAATTCCGCACAAGCATTAAGGCCCGAAGTTCGTCTGTTTTGCCCGTTACACTCCTCGCATTGAAGCAGATGCACTCCAGACCTCCAGGCCCAGTCAGGTCCTCCTCCTCCAGAGTGCTCCTCTTCTTAGCTAGCCTTGCCCTCGGCCCCCCACCACCCGGGACCTTGGGACCAACCGCCTTCCCGGATGTTGGGTCCGACCGCCACGCTCGACCTTGGGACCGACCGTCACCCCGGACCTTGGTTCCGACCGCCACCCCGGACCATGGTTCCGACTGGCACCCCGGACCTTGGGTCGATCCGCCACCCCGGACCTTGGTTCCGACTGCCACCCCGGACATTGGTTCCGACCGCCACGCCGGGCCTTGTTTCAAACCGCCACCCCGGACCTCTGTTCCAACCGCCACCCCACACATTAGGTCCGGCCTCCACCCCGGAACTTGGGCCCGACCGCCAAACCGGACCTTAGGCCCGACTGCCACCCCGGACCTTGGGCCCGACTGCCACCACAGACCTTGGTTCCGACCGCCACCCTGGACGTTGGACCCGACCACCACCCGGGATCTTGATACCGACCGCCACCCCGGACCTTGGTTCCGACCACCACCCCGGACGTTGGGACCGACCGCCACACCGGACATTGGCTCCGACCGCCACGCTCGACTTTGGGACCGACCGTCACCCCGGACCTTGGTTCCGACCGCCACCTCGGACCATGGTTCCGACTGGCACCTCGGACCTTGGGTCGATCCGCCACCCCGGACCTTGGTTCTGACAGCCACCCCGGACCTTGGTTCCGACCGCCACGCCTGACCTTGTTTCAAACCGCCACCCCGGACCTCGGTTCCAACCGCCACCCCGGACATTGGTTCCGGCCACCACCCCGGACCTTGGGCCTGACCGCCACACCGGACCTTAGGCCCGACTGCCACCCCGGACCTTGGGACCGACCGTCACCCCGACATTGGTTCTGACCGCCACCCCGGACCTTGGGCCCGACCGCCACCCCAGACCTTGGTTCCGACCGCCACCCTGGACGTTGGACCCGACCACCACCCGCGATCTTGATACCAACCGCCACCACGGACCTTGGTTCCGACCACCACCCCGGACGTTGGGACCGACCGCCACACCGGACATTGGCTCCGACCACCACGCTCGACTTTGGGACTGACCGTCACCCCGGACCTTGGTTCCGACCGCCACACCGGACCATGGTTCCGACTGGCACCCCGGACCTTGGGTCGATCCGCCAGCCCGGAACTTGGTTCCGACCGCCACGCCGGAACTTATTTCAAACCGCCACCCCGGACCTCGGTTCCAACCGCCACCCCGGACCTCGGTTCCAACCGCCACCCCGGACCTTGGTTCCAACCACCACCCCGGACATTGTATCCGGCCAACACCCCGGACCTTGGGCCTGACCGCCACACCGGTCCTTCGGCCCGACTGCCACCCCAGACCTTGGGCCCAACCGTCACCCCAGACCTTGGTTCCGACCGCCACCCCGGACGTTGGGCCCGACCGCCACCCGGGATCTTGGTACCGACCGCCACCCCGGACCTTGGTTCCGACCACCACTCCGGACCTTGGGTCAGACCACCACCATGGACGTTGGGTCCGACCGCCACGTGCGACCTTGGGACCGACCGTCACCCTGGACCTTGGTTCCGACTGGCACCCCGGACCTTGGGTCGATCCGCCACCCCGGACCTTGGTTCTGACTGCCACCCAGGACCTTGGTTCCGACAGCCACGCCGGACCTTGTGTCAAACCGCCGCCCCGGACCTCGGTTCCAACCGCCACCCGGGACATTGGTTCCGGCCGCCACCTCGGACCTTGGGCCCGACCGCCACACCGGACCTTAGGCCTGACTGCCACCCCGGACCATGGGCCCGACCGCCACCCCAGACCTTGGTTCCGAGCACCACCCCGGACTTCGGGCCCCGACCGTCACCCGGGATCTTGGTACCGACCGCCACCCCGGAACTTGGTTCCGACCACCACCCCAGACCTTGGGTCCGACCGCCACCCCGGACGTTGGGTCCGACCGCCACCCCGGACGTTGGGTCCGACCGCCACGCACGACCTTGGGACCGACCGTCACCCCGGACCTTGGTTCCGACCGCCACCCCGGACCATGGTTCCGACTGGCACCCCGGACCTTGGGTCGATCCGCCACCCCGGACCTTGGTTCTGACTGCCACCCCTGACCTTGGTTCCGACCGCCACGCCTGACCTTGTTTCAAACCGCCACCCCGGACCTCGGTTCCAACCGCCACCCCGGACATTGGTTCCGGCCACCACCCCGGACCTTGGGCCTGACCGCCACACCGGACCTTAGGCCCGACTGCCACCCCGGACCTTGGGATCGACCGTCACCCCAGACCTTGGTTCCGACCGCCACCCCGGACGTTGGACCTGACCGCCATCCGGCATCTTGGTACCGACCGCTACCCAGGACCTTGCTTCCGACCACCACCCCGGACCTTCGGTCTGACCACCACCATGGACATTGGTTCCGACCGCCACCCCGGACCTTGGTTCCGACCGACACGTCGGACCTTGGTTCCGACCGCCACCCCAGACGTTGGGTCGGACCGCCACCCCGGACGTTGGGTCCGACCGCCACGCCCGACCTTGGGACCGACCATCACCCCGGACCTTGTTTCCGACCGCCACCCCGGACCATGGTTCCGACTGGCACCCCGGACCTTGGGTCGATCCGCCACCCCGGACCTTGGTTCTGACTGCCACCCCGGACTTTGGTTCCGACTGACACGCCGGACCTTGGGTCCGACCGCCACCCCGGACCTTGGGTCCGACCACCAACCGGACCTTGGGTCCGACCCCCACGCCTGTCATTGGTTCCGGCCGCCACCCCATTCCTTGGTTCTGGCCGCCGCCCCGGTCCTTCTTTCCGAACGCCACCCCCAACCTTGGTTCCGGCCTCCACCCCGGACCTTCGGTCCGGCCGCTACCCCGGACCTTACGCCGGGCCGCCACCCTGGATCGTGGGCCGCACCACCACCCGGACCTTGGGCCCAACCGCCACCCTGGATGCTGGGCCCAACCGCCACCCCGGACCATGTTTCCGACCGCCACCCTGGACCTTGGGCCTGACCGCCACGCCGGACCTTGGGTCCGACCGTCATCCCGGACCTTGGATCTGACCGCCACCCAGGACCTTGGGTCCGACCGCCACCCCAGAACTTGGTTCCGACCGCCACCACGGTCCTCGTTTCTGACCGCCACCCCGGAGCTTGGTTCTGGCTGCCACCCCGGACCATGGTTCCCGCCGTCACCCTGGACCTTGGGCCCGACGACCACACCAGACCATGCGCCCGACCGCCATCCCGGACCTTGGTTCCGACCGCCACCCGGACCTTGGTTCCGACCGCCACACCGGACCTTGGTTCCGGCCACCACCCCGGACATTGGGTCCGACTGCAACCCCGGATCTTGGATCCAACCGCCACGCTGGACCGTGGGTCCGACCGCCACGCTGGACCGTGGGTCCGACCGCCACGCTGGACCGTGGGTCCGACCGCCACGCTGGACCGTGGGTCCGACCGCCACGCCGGACCTTGGGTCCGACCGCCACGCTGGACATTAGTACCGGCCGCAACCCCGGGCCTTGGTTCCGTCCGCCACACCGGACCTTGTTTCCGACCGCCACCCCGGTCCTTGTTTCTGACCGCCACCCCGGAGCTTGGTTCTGGCTGCCACCCCGGACCATGGTTCCCGCCGTCACCCTGAACCTTGGGCCCGACCACCACACCAGACCATGCGCCCGACCGGCATCCCGGACCTTGGTTCCGACCGCCACCCCGGACCTTGGTTCCGACCGCTACCCGGGATCCTGGTTCCGACCGCCACCCCGGACCTTGGGTCCGACCGCAACCCCGGACGTTGGGTGCGACCGCCACTCCCGACCTTGTGTCCGACCGCCACCCCGGACCTTGGGTCTGACCACCACCCCGGACGTTGGGTCCGACCGCCACGCCCGACCTTGGGACCGACCGTCACCCTGGACCTTGGTTCCGACCGCCACCCCGGACCATGGTTCCAACTGGCACCCCAGACCTTGGGTTGAACCGCCACCCCGGACCTTGGTTCCGACTGCCAACCCCAGACATTGGTTCCGGCCGCCACCCTGGACCTTGGTTCCGACCGACACGCCGGACCTTGGGCCCGACCGCCACCCCAGACCTTGGGTCCGACCGTCAAACCGGACCTTGGGTCCGACCCCCACGCCTGACATTGGTTCCGGCCGCCACCCCGGACCATGTTTCCGAACGCCACCCCCGACCTTGGTTCCGGCCGCCACCCCGGACCTTCGTTCTGGCCGCCATCCCGGACCTTGGTTCCGGCCACCACGCCGGACCTTGGGTCCGACCGCCACGCCGGACCTTGGCCCCGACCGCCACGCTGGACGTTGGGTCCGGCCGCCACGCTGGACCTTGTGTCCGACCGCCACACCGGACCTTGGGTCCGACCGCCACGCAGGACCTTGGGTCCGACCTCCACCCTGGACCTTGGTTACGAACGCCACCACCAGACCTTGGTTCCGACCGCCACCGTGGACCTTGGCTCCGACTGCCACGCCAGACCTTGGTTCCGGCCGCCACGCCTGACCATGGTTCCGGCCACCACCCCGAACCTTGGTTCCGGTCGCCAGCCCGGACCTTTGGTCCAACCGCCACCCCGGACCTTGGTTCCGACCGCCACTCCGGACCTTGGTTCCGACCGCCACCCCGGACCTTGGTTCCGACCGTCACCCCGGTCCTTCGTTCCGACCGCCACCCCGGACCTTGGGTCCGACCGCCACGCTGGACCTTGGGTCCGACCGCCACGCTGGACCTTCGGTCCGACCGCCACACTGGACATTGGTTCCGGCCGCCACCCCCGACCCTGGTTCCGGCCGCCACCCCGGACCTTTTTTCCGAACGCCACCCTGGACCTTGGTTCCGGCCGCTACACCGGACCTTGGTTCCGGCCGGCACCCCGGACCTTGGTTCCGACCGCCACCCGGGATCTTGGTTCCGACCGCCACCCTGGACCTTGGTTCCCGACCGCCACTCCGGACCTTGGGTCCGACTGCCACCCCGGACTTGGATCCGACCGCCACGCTGGACCTTGTGTCCGACCGCCACACCGGACCTTGGGTCCGACCGCCATGCCGGACATTAGTACCGGCCGCCACCCCGGGCCTTGGTTCCGTCCGCCACCCCGGACCTTGTTTCCGACCGCCACCCCGGTCCTTGTTTCCGACGGCCACCCCGGAGCTTGGTTCTGGCTGCCATCCCGGACCATGGTTCCCGCCGCCACCCTGGACCTTGGGCCCAACCACCACACCAGACCATGCACCCGACCGCCATCCCGCTCCTTGGTTCCGACCGCCACCCCGGACCTTGGTTCCGACCCGCCACCCGGGATCCTGGTTCCGACCGCCACCCCGGACCTTGAGTCCGACCACCACACCGGACGTTGGGTGCGACCACCACTCCTGACCTTGTGTAAGACCGCCAACCCGGACCTTGGTTCTGACCGCCAAGCCGGACCTTGGGTCCGACCCCCACGCCTGACATTGGTTCCGGCCGCCACCCCGTTCCTTGGATCTGGCCGCCACCCCGGACCTTGGTTCCGGCCGCCACCCCGGACCTTGGGTCCGGCCACCACCCCAGACCTTGGGCCCGAACGCCACCCCGGACCTTGGGCCCAATCTTCACCCCGGACCTTGGGTCCGGCCACCACCCCGGACCTTGGGCCCGACTGCCACACCGGACCATGGGCCTGACCGCCACCCCGGATATCGGTTCCGACCACCACCCTGGACCTTGGTTCCCACCGCCACCCCAGATCTTGGTTCTGACCGCCATCTCAGACCTTGGTTCCGACCGCCACCCCTGACCTTGGGCCCGACCGCCACGCCGGACCTTGGGTCCGACCGTCATCCCGGACCTTGGATCTGACCGCCACCCTGGACCTTGGTTCCGACCTCCACCCCGGTCCTTGTTTCCGACCGCCACCCCGGAGCTTGGTTCTGGCTGCCACCCCGGACCATGGTTCCCGCCGTCACCCTGGACCTTGGGCCCGACCACCACACCAGACCATGCGCCCGACCGCCATCCCGGACCTTCGTTCCAACCGCCACCCCAGACGTTGGTTCCGACCGCCACCCTGGATCCTGGTTCCGACCGCCACCCCGGACCTTGGGTCCGACCGCCACCCCGGACGTTGGGTGCGACCGTCACTCCCGACCTTGTGTCCGACCGCCAACACGGACCTTGGTTTCGACCGCCACCCCGGACCTTGGGTCTGACCACCACCCCGGACGTTGGGTCCGACCGCCACGCCCGACCTTGGGACCGACCGTCACCCTGGACCTTGGTTCCGACCGCCACCCCGGACCATGGTTCTGACTGGCACCCCAGACCTTGGGTTGAACCGCCACCCCGGACCTTGGTTCCGACTGCCAACCCAGACCTTGGGTCCGACCGTCAAACCGGACCTTGGGTCCGACCCCCACGCCTGACATTGGTTCCGGCCGCCACCCCAGACCTTGTTTCCGACCGCCACCACGGACCTTGGTTCCGACCGTCACCCCGGTCCTTCGTTCCGACCGCCACCCCGGACCTTGGGTCCGACCGCCACGCTGGACCTTGGTTCCGACCGCCACCCGGGATCCTGGTTCCGACCGCCACCCCGGACCTTGAGTCCGACCGCCACCCCGGACGTTGGGTGCGACCACCACTCCTGACCTTGTGTAAGACCGCCAAACCGGACCTTGGTTCTGACCGCCAAGCCGGACCTTGGGTCCGACCCCCACGCCTGACATTGGTTCCGGCCGCCACCCCGTTCCTTGGATCTGGCCGCCACCCCGGACCTTGGTTCCGGCCACCAGCCCAGACCTTGGGCCCGAACGCCACCCCGGACCTTGGGCCCAATCGGCCGCCACCCCGAACCTTGGGCCCGACTGCCACACTGGACCATGGGCCTGACCGCCACCCCGGATATCGGTTCCGACCACCACCCTGGACCTTGGTTCCCACCGCCACCCCAGATCTTGGTTCTGACCGCCATCTCAGACCTTGGTTCCGACCGCCACCCCTGACCTTGGGCCCGACCGCCACGCCGGACCTTGGGTCCGACCGTCATCCCGGACCTTGTATCTGACCGCCACCCAGGACCTTGGGTCCGACCACCACCCCAGAACTTGGTTCCGACCGCCACACCGGTCCTTGTTTCCGACCGCCACCCCGGAGCTTGGTTCTGGCTGCCACCCCGGACCATGGTTCCCGCCGTCACCCTGGACCTTGGGCCCGACCACCACACCAGACCATGCGCCCGACCGCCATCCCGGACCTTGGTTCCAACCGCCACCCCAGACGTTGGTTCCGACCGCCACCCTGGATCCTGGTTCCGACCGCCACCCCGGACCTTGGGTCCGACCGCCACCCCGGACGTTGGGTGCGACCGCCACTCCTGACCTTGGGTCTGACCGCCACCCCGGACTTTGGGTCCAACTGCCACGCCCGACTTTGGGACCGACCGTCACCCTGGACCTTGGTTCCGTCAGCCACCCTGGACCTTGGTTCCGTCAGCCACCCTGGACCTTGGTTCCGACGGCCACGCCGGACCTTGTTTCAAACCGCCACCCCGGACCTCGGTTCCAACCGCCACCCCGGACATTGGTTCCGACCGCCACCCCGGACCTTGGTTCCGACCGACACGCCGGACCTTGGGTCCGACCGCCACCCCGGACATTGGGTCCGACCGCCACGCCCGATCTTGGGACCGACCGTCACCCCGGACCTTGCTTCCGACCGCCACCCCGGACCATGGTTCCGACTGGCAACCCGGACCTTGGGTTGATCCGCCCCCCCGGACCTTGGTTCTGACTGCTGCCCCGGACCTTGGTTCCGACCGACACGCCGGACCATGGATCCGACCGCCACGCCCGACCTTGGGACCGACCGTCATCCCGGACCTTGGATCCGACCGCCGCCCTGGACCATGGTTCCGACTGGCACCCCGGACCTTGGGTCAATCCGCCACCCCGGACCATGGTTCCGACTGCCACCCCGGACCTTGGTTCCGACTGCCAACCCAGACCTTGGGTCCGACCGTCATCCCGGACCTTGGATCTGACCGCCACCCTGGACCTTGGTTCCGACCTCCACCCCGGTCCTTGTTTCCGACCGCCACCCCGGAGCTTGGTTCTGGCTGCCACCCCGGACCATGGTTCCCGCCGTCACCCTGGACCTTGGGCCCGACCACCACACCAGACCATGCGCCCGACCGCCATCCCGGACCTTGGTTCCAACCGCCACCCCAGACGTTGGTTCCGACCGCCACCCTGGATCCTGGTTCCGACCGCCACGCCGGACCTTGGGTCCGACCGCCACCCCGGACGTTGGGTGCGACCGCCACTCCCGACCTTGTGTCCGACCGCCAACACGGACCTTGGTTTCGACCGCCACCCCGGACCTTGGGTCTGACCACCACCCCGGACGTTGGGTCCGACCGCCACGCCCGACCTTGGGACCGACCGTCACCCTGGACCTTGGTTCCGACCGCCACCCCGGACCATGGTTCCGACTGGCACCCCAGACCTTGGGTTGAACCGCCACCCCGGACCTTGGTTCCGACTGCCAACCCAGACCTTGGGTCCGACCGTCAAACCGGACCTTGGGTCTGACCCCCACGCCTGACATTGGTTCCGGCCGCCACCCCAGACCTTGGTTCCGACCGCCACCACGGACCTTGGTTCCGACCGTCACCCCGGTCCTTCGTTCCGACCGCCACCCCGGACCTTGGGTCCGACCGCCACGCTGGACCTTGGGTCCGACCGCCACGCTGGACCTTGGGTCCGACCGCCACACTGGACATTGGTTCCGGCCGCCACACCGGACCTTGGTTCCGGCCGGCACCCCGGACCTTGGTTCCGACCGCCACCCGGGATCTTGGTTCCGACCGCCACCCTGGACCTTGGTTCCCGACCGCCACTCCGGACCTTGGGTCCTACTGCCACCCCGGACTTGGATCCGACCGCCACGCTGGACCTTGTGTCCGACCACCACACCGGACCTTGGGTCCGACCGCCACGCCGGGCCTTGGTTCCGTCCGCCACCCCGGACCTTGTTTCCGACCGCCACCCCGGTCCTTGTTTCCGACGGCCACCCCGGAGCTTGGTTCTGGCTGCCATCCCGGACCATGGTTCCCGCCGCCACCCTGGACCTTGGTTCCGACCGCCACCCGGGATCCTGGTTCCGACCGCCACCCCGGACCTTGAGTCCGACCGCCACCCCGGACGTTGGGTGCGACCACCACTCCTGACCTTGTGTAAGACCGCCAAACCGGACCTTGGTTCTGACCGCCAAGCCGGACCTTGGGTCCGACCCCCACGCCTGACATTGGTTCCGGCCGCCACCCCGTTCCTTGGATCTGGCCGCCACCCCGGACCTTGGTTCCGGCCACCAGCCCAGACCTTGGGCCCGAACGCCACCCCGGACCTTGGGCCCAATCGGCCGCCACCACGAACCTTGGGCCCGACTGCCACACTGGACCATGGGCCTGACCGCCACCCCGGATATCGGTTCCGACCACCACCCTGGACCTTGGTTCCCACCGCCACCCCAGATCTTGGTTCTGACCGCCATCTCAGACCTTGGTTCCGACCGCCACCCCTGACCTTGGGCCCGACCGCCACGCCGGACCTTGGGTCCGACCGTCATCCCGGACCTTGTATCTGACCGCCACCCAGGACCTTGGGTCCGACCACCACCCCAGAACTTGGTTCCGACCGCCACACCGGTCCTTGTTTCCGACCGCCACCCCGGAGCTTGGTTCTGGCTGCCACCCCGGACCATGGTTCCCGCCGTCACCCTGGACCTTGGGCCCGACCACCACACCAGACCATGCGCCCGACCGCCATCCCGGACCTTGGTTCCAACCGCCACCCCAGACGTTGGTTCCGACCGCCACCCTGGATCCTGGTTCCGACCGCCACCCCGGACCTTGGGTCCGACCGCCACCCCGGACGTTGGGTGCGACCGCCACTCCTGACCTTGGGTCTGACCGCCACCCCGGACTTTGGGTCCAACTGCCACGCCCGACTTTGGGACCGACCGTCACCCTGGACCTTGGTTCCGTCAGCCACCCTGGACCTTGGTTCCGTCAGCCACCCTGGACCTTGGTTCCGACGGCCACGCCGGACCTTGTTTCAAACCGCCACCCCGGACCTCGGTTCCAACCGCCACCCCGGACATTGGTTCCGACCGCCACCCCGGACCTTGGTTCCGACCGACACGCCGGACCTTGGGTCCGACCGCCACCCCGGACATTGGGTCCGACCGCCACGCCCGATCTTGGGACCGACCGTCACCCCGGACCTTGCTTCCGACCGCCACCCCGGACCATGGTTCCGACTGGCAACCCGGACCTTGGGTTGATCCGCCCCCCCGGACCTTGGTTCTGACTGCTGCCCCGGACCTTGGTTCCGACCGACACGCCGGACCATGGATCCGACCGCCACGCCCGACCTTGGGACCGACCGTCATCCCGGACCTTGGATCCGACCGCCGCCCTGGACCATGGTTCCGACTGGCACCCCGGACCTTGGGTCAATCCGCCACCCCGGACCATGGTTCCGACTGCCACCCCGGACCTTGGTTCCGACCGCCACGCCGGACCTTGTTTCAAACCGCCAGCCGCACCTCGGTTCCAACCGCCACCCCGCATATTGGTTCCGGCCGCCACCCCGGACCTTGGGCCCGACCGCCACACCGGACCTTAGGCCCGACTGCCACCCCGGACCTTGGGCCCGAGCGCCACCCCAGACCTTGGTTCCGACTGCCACCCTGGACGTTGGACCTGACCGCCACCCGGGATCTTGATACCGACCACCAACCCGGACCTTGTTTCCGACCGCCATCCCGGACCTTGGTTTCAGCCGACACGCCGGACCTTGGGTCTGACCGCCACCCCGGACGTTGGGTCCGACCGCCACACCCGACCTTGGGACCGAGCGTCACCCCGGACCTTGGTTCCGACCGCCACCTCGGACATTGGTTCCGACTGCCACCCCGGACCTTGCTTCCGACCGCCAAGCCGGACGTTGTTTCAAACCGCCACCCCGGAACTCGGTTCCAACCGCCACCCCGGACATTGGTTCCGACTTGCACCCCGGACCTTGGGTCGATCCGCTACCCCGGACCTTGGTTCCGACTGCCACCCCGGACCTCGGTTCCGAACGCCACGCCGGACCTTGTCTCAAACCGCCACCCCGGACCTCGGTTCCAACCGGCACCCCGGACCTTGTTTCCGACTGCCACCCCGGACCTTGGTTCCGACGGCCACGCCGAACCTTGTTTCAAACCGCCACCCCGGACCTCGGTTCCAACCGCCGCCCCGGACATAGTTTCTGACCGCCACCCCGGACCTTGGTTCCGACCGCCACCCCGGACCTTGGGTCCGACCCCCACCCCGGACGTTGGGCCCGACCACCACCCGGGATCTTGATACCGACCGCCACCCCGGACCTTGGTTCCGACCACCACCCCGGACCTTGGGACCGACCGCCACACCGCACGTTGGGTCCGACCGCCACGCTCGACCTTGGGACCGACCGTCACCCCGGACCTTGGTTCCGACCGCCAGCCCGGACCACATTTCCGACTGGCACCCCGGACCTTGGGTCGATCCGCCAGCCCGGACCGTGGTACCGACCGCCACGCCAGACCTCGGTTCCAACCGCCACCCCGGACCTCGGTTCCAACCGCCACCCCGGACCTGGGTTCCAATCATCACCCCGGACATTGTATCCGCCCAACTCCCCGGACCTTGGACCTGACCGCCACACCGGACCAGAGGCCCGACTGCCACCCCAGACCTTGGGCCCGACCGTCACCCCAGACCTTGGTTCCGACCGCCACCTCGGACGTTGGACCCGACCGCCACCCGGGATCTTGGTACCGACCGTCACCCCGGACCTTGGTTCCGACCACCACCCCGGACCTTGGGTCCGACCACTACCACGGACATTGGCTCTGACTGCCACGTGCGACCTTGGGTCGATCCGCCACCCCAGACCTTGGTTCCGACTGCCCCCCAGGACCTTGGTTCCGACCGCCACGCCGGACCTTGTGTCAAACCGCCACCCCGGACCTCGGTTCCAACCGCCACCCCGGACATTGGTTCCGGCCGCCACCTTTGACCTTTGGCCCGACCGCCACACCGGACCTTAGGCCCGACTGCCACCCCGGACCTTGGGCCCGACCGCCACCCCAGACCTTGGTTCCGACCGCCACCCTGGACTTTGGGCCCCGACCGCCACCCGGGATCTTGGTACAGACCGCCACCCTGGACCTTGGTTCCGACCACCACCCCAGACCTTGGGTCCGACCGCCACCCCGGACGTTGGGTCCGACCGCCACGCACGACCTTGGGACCGACCGTCACCCCGGCCCTTGGTTCCGACCGCCTCCCTGGACCATGGTTCCGACTGGCACCCCGGACCTTGGGTCGATCCGCCACCCCGGACCTTGGTTCTTACTGCCACCCCGGACCTTGGTTCCGACTGCCACCCCGGACCTCGTTTCCAACCACCACCCCGGACATTGGTTCTGCCCACCACCCCGGACCTTAGTTCTGGCCACCACCCTGGACCTTGGTTCGGGTCACTACCCTGGACCTTGGGTCCGGCCGCCACCCCGGACCTTGGACTCGACCGCCACCCCGGACCTTGGGCCCAATCTTCACCCCCGGCCTTGCGTCCGGCCGCCACCGCGGACAATGGGCCCGACTGCCACACCGGACCATGGGCCCGACCACCACCCCGGACCTTGGGCCCGAACGCCACACCGGACCTTAGGCCCGACTGCCACCCAGGACCTTGGTTCCCACCGCCACGCCGGAACATGTGTCAAACCGCCACCCCGGACCTCGGTTCCAACCGCCAACCCGGACATTGGTTCCGGCCGCCACCTCGGACCTTTGGCCCGACCGCCACACCGGACCTTAGGCCCGACTGCCACCCCGGACCTTGGGCCCGACCGCCACCCCAGACCTTGGTTCCGACCGCCACCCCGGACTTTGGGCCCCGACCGCCACCCGGGATCATGGTACCGACCGCCACCCCGGACCTTAGTTCGGGTCACTACCCCGGACCTTGGGTCCGGCCGCCACCCCGGACCTTGGACTCGACCGCCACCCCGGAACTTGGGCCCGATCTTCACCCCGGGCCTTGGGTCCGGCCGCCACCCCAGACCAAGGGTCCGACCGCCACCCCGGACATTGGGTCCGACCGCCACGCCCGACCTTGGGACCGACCGTCACCCCGGATGTTGGGTCCGACCGCCACGCCCGACCTTGGGTCGATCCGCCACCCCGGACCTTGGTTCCGACGGCCACCCCGGACATTGCTTCCGACCGCCACACCGGACCTTGGTTCCGACCGACACGCCGTACCTTGGTTCCGACCGCCACACTGGACCATGGTTCCGACTGGCACCCCGGACTTGGGTCGATCCGCCACCCCGGACCTTGGTTCCGACTGCCACCCCGGACCTCGTTTCCAACCACCACCCCGGACATTGGTTCTGCCCACCACCCCGGACCTTAGTTCTGGCCACCACCCTGGACCTTGGTTCGGGTCACTACCCTGGACCTTGGGTCCGGCCGCCACCCCGGACCTTGGACTCGACCGCCACCCCGGACCTTGGGCCCAATCTTCACCCCCGGCCTTGCGTCCGGCCGCCACCGCGGACAATGGGCCCGACTGCCACACCGGACCATGGGCCCGACCACCACCCCGGACCTTGGGCCCGAACGCCACACCGGACCTTAGGCCCGACTGCCACCCAGGACCTTGGTTCCCACCGCCACGCCGGAACATGTGTCAAACCGCCACCCCGGACCTCGGTTCCAACCGCCAACCCGGACATTGGTTCCGGCCGCCACCTCGGACCTTTGGCCCGACCGCCACACCGGACCTTAGGCCCGACTGCCACCCCGGACCTTGGGCCCGACCGCCACCCCAGACCTTGGTTCCGACCGCCACCCCGGACTTTGGGCCCCGACCGCCACCCGGGATCATGGTACCGACCGCCACCCCGGACCTTAGTTCGGGTCACTACCCCGGACCTTGGGTCCGGCCGCCACCCCGGACCTTGGACTCGACCGCCACCCCGGAACTTGGGCCCGATCTTCACCCCGGGCCTTGGGTCCGGCCGCCACCCCAGACCAAGGGTCCGACCGCCACCCCGGACATTGGGTCCGACCGCCACGCCCGACCTTGGGACCGACCGTCACCCCGGATGTTGGGTCCGACCGCCACGCCCGACCTTGGGTCGATCCGCCACCCCGGACCTTGGTTCCGACGGCCACCCCGGACATTGCTTCCGACCGCCACACCGGACCTTGGTTCCGACCGACACGCCGTACCTTGGTTCCGACCGCCACACTGGACCATGGTTCCGACTGGCACCCCGGACTTGGGTCGATCCGCCACCCCGGACCTTGGTTCCGACTGCCACCCCGGACCTTGGATCCAACGGCCACGCCGGACCTTGTTTCAAACCGCCACCCCGGAACTCGGTTCCAACCGCCACCCCGCACATTGGTTCCGGTCGCCACCCCGGACCTTGGGCCCGACCGCCACACCGGATGTTAGGCCCGACTGGCACCCCGGACCTTGGGTTGATCCGCCAGCCCGGACCTTGGTACCGACCGCCACGCCGGACCTTATTTCAAACCGCCACCCCGGACCTCGGTTACAACCGCCACCCCGGACCTCGGTTCCTACCGCCACCCCGGACATTGTATCCGCCCAACGCTCCGGACCTTGGACCTGACCGCCACACCGGACCATAGGCCCGACTGCCACCCCAGACCTTGGGCCCGACCGTCACCCCAGACCTTGGTTCCGACCGCCACCCCGGACCATGGTTCCGACTGGCACCCCGGACCTTGGGTCGAACCGCCACGTCGGACCTTGGTTCCGACTGCCACCCTGGACCTTGGTTCCGACCGCCATGTCGGACCTTGTTTCAAACCGCCACCCCGGACCTCGGTTCCAACTGCCACCCCAGACATTGGATCCGACTTGCACCCCGGACCTTGGGTCGATCCGCCACCCCGGCCCTTGGTTCCGACTGCCACCCTGGACCTTGGTTCCGACCGCCATGTCGGACCTTGTTTCAAACCGCCACCCCGGACCTCGGTTCCAACTGCCACCCCAGACATTGGATCCGACTTGCACCCCGGACCTTGGGTCGATCCGCCACCCCGGCCCTTGGTTCCGACTGCCACCCCGGACCTTGGTTCCGACCGCCACGCCGGACCTTGTCTCAAACCGCCACCCCGGACCTCGGTTCCAACCCTCACCCCGGACATTGGTTCCGGCCGCCACCCCGGATCTTGAGCCCGACCGGCACACCGGACCTTGTTTCCGAACGCCACCCCGGACCTTGTTTCCGAACGCCACGCCCGACCTTGGTTCCGGCCGCCACCTCGTTCCTTGGATCCGGACGCCACCCCGGACCTTGTTTCCGACCGCCACCCCGGACGTTGGACCCGTCCACCACCCGGGATCTTGATACCGACCGCCACCTGGACCTTGCGTCCGACCGCCACCCCGGACCTTGGGTCCGACCGCGACCCCGGACGTTGGGTCCGACCGCCACGCCCGACCATTGGACCGACCGTCACCCCGGACCTTGGTTCCGACCGCCACCCTGGACCATGGTTCCGACTGGCACCCCGGACTTGGGTCGATCTGCCACCCCGGACCTTGGTTCCGACTGCCACCCCGGACCTTGGATCCAACGGCCACGCCGGACCTTGTTTCAAACCGCCACCCCGGAACTCGGTTCCAACCGCCACCCCGCACATTGGTTCCGGCCGCCACCCCGGACCTTGGGCCCGACCGCCACACCGGACGTTAGGCCCGACTGGCACCCCGGACCTTGGGTTGATCCGCCAGCCCGGACCTTGGTACCGACCGCCACGCCGGACCTTACTTCAAACCGCCACCCTGGACCTCGGTTACAACCGCCACCCGGACCTCGGTTCCTACCGCCACCCCGGACATTGTATCCGCCCAACACCCCGGACCTTGGACCTGACCGCCACACCGGACCATAGGCCCGACTGCCACCCCAGACCTTGGGCCCGGCCGTCACCCCAGACCTTGGTTCCGACCGCCACCCCGGACCATGGTTCCGACGAGCACCCCGGACCTTGGGTCGATCCGCCACGTTGGACCTTGGTTCCGACTGCCACCCTGGACCTTGGTTCCGACCGCCATGTCGGACCTTGTTTCAAACCGCCACCCCGGACCTCGGTTCCAACTGCCACCCCAGACATTGGTTCCGAATTGCACACCGGACCTTGGGTCGATCCGCCACCCCGGCCCTTGGTTCCGACTGCCACCCCGGACCTTGGTTCCGACCGCCACGCCGGACCTTGTCTCAAACCGCCACCCCGGACCTCGGTTCCAACCCTCACCCCGGACATTGGTTCCGGCCGCCACCCCGGATCTTGAGCCCGACCGGCACACCGGACCTTAGGCCCGACTGCCACCCCGGACCTTGGGCCCGACCGTCACCCCAGACCTTGGTTCCGACCGCCACCCCGGACCTTGGTTCCGGCCAACACGCCGGACCTTTGGTCCGGCCGCCACCTCGTTCCTTGTTTCCGAACGCCACGCCCGAACTTGGTTCCGGCCGCCACCTCGTTCCTTGGATCCGGACGCCACCCCGGACCTTGTTTCCGACTGCCACCCCGGACGTTGGACCCGTCCGCCACCCGGGATCTTGGTACCGACCGCCACCTGGACCTTGGGTCCGACTGCCACCCCGGACCTTGGGTACGACCGCGACCCCGGACGTTGGGTCCGACTGCCACGCCCGACCTTTGGACCGACCGTCACCCCGGACCTTGGTTCCGACCGCGACGCCGGACCTTGTTTCAAATCGCCACCCCGGACATTGGTTCCGGCCGCCACACCGGACGTTGGGCCCGACCGCCACACTGGACCTTAGGCCCGACTGCCACCCCGGACCTTGGGCCCGACCGCCACCCCAGACCAAAGGTCCGACCGCCACCCCGGACGTTGGGTCCGACCGCCACGCCCGACCTTGGGTCGATCCGCCACTCTGGACCTTGGTTCCGACTGCCACCCCGGACCTTGGTTCCGACGGCCTTCCCGGACATTGGTTCCGACCGCCACCCCGGACCTTGGTTCCGACCGACACGCTGTACCTTGAGTCCGACCGCCTCCCCGGACGTTGGGTCAGACCGCCACGCCCGACCTTGGGACCCACCGTCACCCCGGACCTTGGTTCCGACCGCAACCCTGGACCATGGTTCCGACTGGCACCCCGGACTTGGGTCGATCCGCCACCCCGGACCTTGGTTCCGACTGCCACCCCGGACCTTGGTTCTGACCGTCACCCTAGACCTTGGTTCCGACCGCCACCCCGGACGTTGGACCCGACCGCCACCCGGGATCTTGGTACCGACCGCCACCCCAGACCTTGGTTCGGGTCACTACCCCGGAACTTGGGTCCGGCCGCCACCCCGGACCTTGGACTCGACCGCCACCCCGGACCTTGGGCCCGCCCTTCACCCCGGGCATTGGGTCCGGCCGGCACACCGGACCATGGGCCCGACCCCCACCCCGGACCGCGGTTCCGACCGCCACCCCTGACGTTGGGTCCGACCGCCACGCCCGACCTTGGGACCGACCGTCACCCCGGACATTGGTTCTGACCGCCACCCCGGACCATGGTTCCGACTGGCACACCGGACCTTGGGTCCGACCGCCAAGTCGGACCTTGTTTCAAACCGCCACCCTGGACCTCGGTTCCAACCACCACCCCAGACATTGGTTCCGACTTGCACCCCGGACCTTGGGTCGATCCGCCACCCCGGCCCTTGGTTCCGACTGCCACCCCGGACCTTGGTTCCGACCGCCACGCCGGACCTTGTCTCAAACCGCCACCCCGGACCTTGAGCCCGACCGGCACACCGGACCTTAGGCCCGACTGCCACCCCGGACCTTGGCCCGACCGTCACCCCAGACCTTGGTTCCGACCGCCACCCCGGACCTTGGTTCCGAATGCCACGCCCGAACTTGGTTCCGGCCGCCACCTCGTTCCTTGGATCCGGACGCCACCCCGGACCTTGTTTCCGACCGCGACACCGGACCTTGTTTCAAATCGCCACCCCGGACATTGGTTCCGACCGCCACCCCGGACCTTGGGTCCGACCGCCACCCTGGACCATGGTTCCGACTGGCACCCCGGACTTGGGTCGATCCGCCACCCCGGACCGTGGTTCCGACTGCCACCCCGGACCTTGGATCCAACGGCCACCCCGGACCTTGGGCCCGACCTTCACACCGGGCATTGGGTCCGGCCGGCACACCGGACCTTGGGCCCGACTGCCACACCGGACCATGGGCCCGACTGGCACACCGGACCTTGGGTCTGACCGCCAAGTCGGACCTTGTTTCAAACCGCCACCCTGGACCTCGGTTCCAACCGCCACCCCAGACATTGGTTCCGACTTGCACCCCGGACCTTGGGTCGATCCGCCACCCCGGCCCTTGGTTCCGACTGCCACCCCGGACCTTGGTTCCGACCGCCACGCCGGACCTTGTCTCAAACCGCCACCCCGGACCTTGAGCCCGACCGGCACACCGGACCTTAGGCCCGACTGCCACCCCGGACCTTGGCCCGACCGTCACCCTAGACCTTGGTTCCGACCGCCACCCCGGACCTTGGTTCCGGCCGACACGCCGGACCTTTGGTCCGACCGCCACCCCGGGCCTTGGGTCCGACCGCCACGCCGGACATTGGTTCCGGCCGCCACTTCGTTCCTTGGTTCCGGCCGCCACCCCGGACCTTGTTTCCAAATGCCACGCCCGAACTTGGTTCCGGCCGCCACCTCGTCCCTTGGATCCGGACGCCACCCCGGACCTTGTTTCAAATCGCCACCCCGGACATTGGTTCCGACCGCCACCCCGGACCTTGGGTCCGACCGCCACGCTGGACATTGGTTCCGGCCGCCACCTCGTTCCTTGGTTCCGGCCGCCACCCCGGACCTTGTTTCCGAACGCCACGCCCGAACTTGGTTCCGGCCGCCACCTCGTTCCTTGGGTCCGGCCGCCACCCCGGACCTTGTTTCCGACCGCCACCCCGGACGTTGGACCCGTCTGCCACCCAGGATCTTGGTACCGACCGCCACCCCGGACATTGGGTCCGACCGCCCCGTCCGACCTTGGGACCGACCATCACCCCAGACCTTGGTTCCGACCGCCACCCCGGACGTTGGACCCGACCGCCACCCCGGATCTTGGTACCGACCGCCACCCCGGACATTGGTTCCGACCACCACCCCGGACCTTGGGTCCGACCGCCACCCCGGACCTGGTTCCGACGGCCACGCCGGACCTTGTTTCAAAACGCCACCCCGGACCTCGGTTCCGACCGCCACCCCGGGCATTGGTTCCGACTGCCACCCCGGACCTTGGTTCCGACGGCAGCGCCGGACCTCGGTTCCAACCGCCACCCCGGACCTCGGTTCCAACCGCCACCGCGGACCTCGGTTCCAACCGCCACCCCGGACCTCGGTTCCAACCGCCACCCCGGACCTCGGTTCCAACCGCCACCCCGGACCTCGGTTCCAACCGCCACCCCGGACATTGTATCCGCCCAACGCCCCGGACCTTGGAACTGACCGCCACACCGGACCAGAGGCCCGACTGCCACCCCAGACCTTGGGCCCGGCCGTCACCCCAGACCTTGGTTCCGACCGCCACCCCGGATGTTGGACCCGACCGCCACCTGGGATCTTGGTACCGACCGCCACCCCGGACCTTGGTTCGGGTCACCAACCCGGACCTCGGTTCCGTCCGCCACCCTGGGCATTGGTTCCGGCAGCCACCCCGGACCTCTGACCCGACCGCCACACCGGACCTTCGGCCCGACTGCCACCACGGACCTTGGGACCGACCGCCACCCCAGACCTTTGTTGCGACCGCCACCCCGGACGTTGGACCCGACCGCCACCCGGGATCTTGGTTCCGACCACCACCCCGGACCTTGGTTCCGACCACCACCCCGGACCTTGGTTCCGACCACCACCCCGGACCTTGGTTCCGACCACCACCCCGGATCTTGGTTCCGAGCACCACCCCGGATCTTGGTTCCGACCACCACCCCGGACCTTGGTTCCGACCACCACCCCGGACCTTGGTTCCGACCACCACCCCGGACCTTGGTTCCGACCACCACCCCGGACCTTGGTTCCGACCACCACCCCGGACATTGGGTCCGACGCCCCGCCCGACCTTGGGACCGACCATCACCCCAGACCTTGGTTCCGATCGCCACCCCGGACGTTGGACCCGACCGCCACCCGGGATCTTGGTACCGACCGCCACCCCGGACCTTGGTTCCGACCGCCAGCCCGGACGTTGGGTCTGACCGCCACGCCCGACCTTGGGACCGACCGTCACCCCAGACCTTGGTTCCGATCGCCACCCTGGACCATGGTTCCCACTGGCACCCCGGACCTTGGGTCGATCCGCCACCCCGGACCTTGGTTCCGACTGCCACCCCGGACCTTGGTTCCGACCGCGACGCCGGACCTTGTTTCAAATCACCACCCCGGACATTGGTTCCGGCCGCCACCCCGGACGTTGGGCCAGACCGCCACACTGGACCTTAGGCCCGACTGCCACCCCGGACCTTGGTTCCGACCGCCACCCCGGACGTTGGACCCGACCGCCACCCAGGATCTTGATACCGACTGCCTTCCCGGACCTTGGTTCCGACCGCCAGCCCGGACCATGGTTCCGACTGGCACCGCGGACCTTGGGTCGATCCGCCACCCCGGACCTTGGTTCCGACTGCCACCCCGGACCTTGGTTCCGACCGCCACGCCGGGCCTTGTTTCAAACCACTACCCCGGACCTCAGTTCCAACCGCCACCCCGCACATTAGTTCCGGCCGCCACCCCGGACATTGGGCCCGACCGCCAAACCGGACCTTAGGCCCGACTGCCACCCCGGACCTTGGGCCCGACCGCCACCCCAGACCTTGGTTCCGACCGCCACCCTGGACGTTGGACCCGACCACCACCCGGGATCTTGATACCAACCGCCACCCTGGACCTTGGTTCCGACCACCACCCCGGACGTTGGGACCGAGCGCCACACCGGACATTGGCTCCGACCACCACGCTCGACTTTGGGACCGACCGTCACCCCGGACCTTGGTTCCGACCGCCACACCGGACCATGGTTCCGACTGGCACCCCGGACCTTGGGTCGATCCGCCAGCCCGGAACTTGGTTCCGACCGCCACGCCGGAACTTATTTCAAATCGCCACCCCGGACCTCGGTTCCAACCGCCACCCCGGACCTCGGTTCCAACCACCACCCCGGACATTGTATCCGGCCAACACCCCGGACCTTGGGCCTGACCGCCACACCGGACCTTAGGCCCGACTGCCACCCCAGACCTTGGGCCCAACCGTCACCCCAGACCTTGGTTCCGACCGCCACCCGGACGTTGGGCCCGACCGCCACCCGGGATCTTGGTACCGACCGCCACCCCGGACCTTGGTTCCGACCACCACTCCGGACCTTGGGTCAAACCACCACCACGGACATTGGGTCCGACCGCCACGTGCGACCTTGGGACCGACCGTCACCCTGGACCTTGGTTCCGACTGCCATCCCGGACATGGTTCCGACTGGCACCCCGGACCTTGGGTCGATCCGCCACCCCGGACATTGGTTCTGACTGCCACCCAGGACCTTGGTTCCGACAGCCACGCCGGACCTTGTGTCAAACCGCCGCCCCGGACCTCGGTTCCAACCGCCACCCGGGACATTGGTTCCGGCCGCCACCTCGGACCTTGGGCCCGACCGCCACACCGGACCTTAGGCCTGACTGCCACCCCGGACCTTGGGCCCGACCGCCACCCCAGACCTTGGTTCCGACCACCACCCCGGACTTTGGGCCCCGACCGCCACCCGGGATCTTGGTACCGACCGCCACCCCGGAACTTGGTTCCGACCACCACCCCAGACCTTGGGTCCGACCGCCACCCCGGACGTTGGGTCCGACCGCCACCCCGGACGTTGGGTCCGACCGCCACGCACGACCTTGGGACCGACCGTCACCCCGGACCTTGGTTCCGACCGCCACCCCGGACCATGGTTCCGACTGGCACCTCGGACCTTGGGTCGATCCGCCACCCCGGACCTTGGTTCTGACTGCCACCCCGGATCTTGGTTCCGACCGCCACGCCTGACCTTGTTTCAAACCGCCACCCCGGACCTCGGTTCCAACCGCCACCCCGGACATTGGTTCCGGCCACCACCCCGGACCTTGGGCCTGACCGCCACACCGGACCTTAGGCCCGACTGCCACCCCGGACCTTGGGATCAACCGTCACCCCAGACCTTGGTTCCGCCGACCACCCCGGACCTTAGTTCTGGCCACCACCCCGGACCTTGGTTCGGGTCACTACCCCGGACCTTGGGTCCGGCCGCCACCCCGGACCTTGGACTCGACCGCCACCCCGGACCTTGGGCCCGATCTTCACCCCGGGCCTTGGGTCTGGCCACCACCCCGGACCTTGGGCCCGACTGCCACACCGGACCATGGGCCCGACCACCACCCCGGACCGCGGTTCCGACCGCCACCCCGGACCTTGGTTCCCACCGCCACCCCAGATCTTGGTTCTGGCCGCAACCTCAGACCGTGGTTCCGACCGCCACCCCGGGCCTTGGGTCCAGCCGCCAGCCCGGACCTTGGGCCCGACCGCCACACCGGACCTTAGGCCCGACTGCCACCCCGGACCTTGGGCCCGATCGCCACCCCAGACCTTGGTTCCGACCGCCACCCCGGACTTTGGGCCCCGACCGCCACCCGGGATCATGGTACCGACCGCCACCCCGGACCTTAGTTCGGGTCACTACCCCGGACCTTGGGTCCGGCCGCCACCCCGGACCTTGGACTCGACCGCCACCCCGGAACTTGGGCCCGATCTTCACCCCGGGCCTTGGGTCCGGCCGCCACCCCAGACCAAGGGTCCGACCGCCAGCCCGGACATTGGGTCCAACCGCCATGCCCGACCTTGGGACCGACCGTCACCCCGGATGTTGGGTCCGACCGCCACGCCCGACCTTGGGTCGATCCGCCACCCCGGACCTTGGTTCCGACTGCCACCCCGGCCCTTGGTTCCGACGGCCACCCCGGACATTGGTTCCGACCGCCACACCGGACCTTGCTTCCGACCGACACGCCGTACCTTGAGTCCGACCCCCACCCCGGACGTTGGGTCCGACCGCCACGCCCGACCTTGGGACCGACCGTCACCCCGGACCTTGGTCCCGACCGCCACCCTGGACCATGGTTCCGACTGGCACCCCGGACTTGGGTCGATCCCCCACCCCGGACCTTAGTTCCGACTGCCACCCCGGACCTTGGATCCAACGGCCACGCCGGACCTTGTTTCAAACCGCAACCCCGGAACTCCGTTCCAACCGCCACCCCGCACATTGGTTCCGGCCGCCACCCCGGACCTTGGGCCCGACCGCCACACCGGACGTTAGGCCCGACTGGCACCCCGGACCTTGGGTTGATCCGCCAGCCCAGACCTTGGTACCGACCGCCACGCCGGACCTTATTTCAAACCGCCACCCCGGACCTCGGTTACAACCGCCACCCCGGACCTCGGTTCCTACCGCCACCCCGGACATTGTATCCGCCCAACGCTCCGGACCTTGGACCTGACCGCCACACCGGACCATAGGCCCGACTGCCACCCCAGACCTTGGGCCCGACCGCCACCCCGGACCATGGTTCCGACTGGCACCCCGGACCTTGGGTCGATCCGCCACGTCGGACCGTGGTTCCGACCGCCATGTCGGACCTTGTTTCAAACCGCCACCCCGGACCTCGGTTCCAACTGCCACCCCAGACATTGGTTCCGACTTGCACCCCGGACCTTGGGTCGATCCGCCACCCCGGCCCTTGGTTCCGACTGCCACCCCGGACCTTGGTTCCGACCGCCACGCCGGACCATGTCTCAAACCGCCACCCCGGACCTCGGTTCCAACCCTCACCCCGGACATTGGTTCCGGCCGCCACCCCGGATCTTGAGCCCGACCGGCACACCGGACCTTAGGCCCGACTGCCACCCCGGAGCTTGGGCCCGACCGTCACCCCAGACCTTCGTTCCGACCGCCACCCCGGACCCTGTTTCCGAACGCCACGCCCGAAATTGGTTCCGGCCGCCACCTCGTTCCTTGGATCCGGACGCCACCCCGGACCTTTTTTCCGACCGCCACCCCGGACGTTGGACCCGTCCGCCACCCGGGATCTTGGTACCGACCGCCACCTGGACCTTGCGTCCGACCGCCACCCCGGACCTTGGGTCCGACCGCGACCCCGGACGTTGGGTCCGACCGCCACGCCCGACCTTTGGACCGACCGTCACCCCGGACCTTGGTTCCGACCGCCACCCTGGACCATGGTTCCGACTGGCACCCCGGACTTGGGTCGATCCGCCACCCCGGACCTTGGTTCCGACTGCCACCCCGGACCTTGGATCCAACGGCCACGCCGGACCTTGTTTCAAACCGCCACCCCGGAACTCGGTTCCAACCGCCACCCCGGACATTGTATCCGCCCAACACCCCGGACCTTGGACCTGACCGCCACACCGGACCATAGGCCCGACTGCCACCCCAGACCTTGGGCCCGACCGTCACCCCAGACCTTGGTTCCGACCGCCACCCCGGACCCTGGTTCCAACTGGCACCCCGGACCTTGGGTCGATCCGCCACGTTGGACCTTGGTTCCGACAGCCACCCTGGACCTTGGTTCCGACCGCCATGTCGGACCTTGTTTCAAACCGCCACACCGGAACTCGGTTCCAACCGCCACCCCGCACATTGGTTCCGGCCGCCACCCCGGACCTTGGGCCCGACCGCCACACCGGACGTTAGGCCCGACTGGCACCCCGGACCTTGGGTTGATCCGCCAGCCCGGACCTTGGTACCGACCGCCACGCCGGACCTTACTTCAAACCGCCACCCCGGACCTCGGTTACAACCGCCACCCCGGACCTCGGTTCCTACCGCCACCCCAGACATTGTATCCGCCCAACACCCCGGACCTTGGACCTGACCGCCACACCGGACCATAGACCCGACTGCCACCCCAGACCTTGGGCCCGACCGCCACCCCGGACCATGGTTCCGACTGGCACCCCGGACCTTGGGTCGATCCGCCACGTCGGACCTTGGTTCCGACTGCCACCCCGGACCGTGGTTCCGACCGCCATGTCGGACCTTGTTTCAAACCGCCACCCCGGACCTCGGTTCCAACTGCCACCCCAGACATTGGTTCCGACTTGCACCCCGGACCTTGGGTCGCTCCGCCACCCCGGCCCTTGGTTCCGACTGCCACCCCGGACCTTGGTTCCGACCGCCACGCCGGACCTTGTCTCAAACCGCCACCCCGGACCTCGGTTCCAACCCTCACCCCGGACATTGGTTCCGGCCGCCACCCCGGATCTTGAGCCCGACCGGCACACCGGACCTTAGGCCCGACTGCCACCCCGGAGCTTGGGCCCGACCGTCACCCCAGACCTTCGTTCCGACCGCCACCCCGGACCTTGTTTCCGAACTCCACGCCCGAAATTGGTTCCGGCCGCCACCTCGTTCCTTGGATCCGGACGCCACCCCGGACCTTGTTTCCGACCGCCACCCCGGACGTTGGACCCGTCCGCCACCCGGGATCTTTGTACCGACCGCCACCTGGACCTTGCGTCCGACCGCCACCCCGGACCTTGGGACCGACCATCACCCCGGACCTTGGGCCCGACTGCCACACCGGACCATGGGCCCAACTGGCACACCAGACCTTGGGTCCGACCGCCAAGTCGGACCTTGTTTCAAACCGCCACCCTGGACCTCGGTTCCAACCGCCACCCCAGACATTGGTTCCGACTTGCACCCCGGACCTTGGGTCGATCCGCCACCCCGGCCCTTGGTTCCGACTGCCACCCCGGACCTTGGTTCCGACCGCCACGCCGGACCTTGTCTCAAACCGCCACCCCGGACCTTGAGCCCGACCGGCACACCGGACCTTAGGCCCGACTGCCACCCCGGACCTTGGCCCGACCGTCACCCCAGACCTTGGTTCCGACCGCCACCCCGGACCTTGGTTCCGGCCGACACGCCGGACCTTTGGTCCGACCGCCACCCCGGACCTTGGGTCCGACCGCCACGCCGGACATTGGTTCCGGCCGCCACTTCGTTCCTTGGTTCCGGCCGCCACCCCGGACCTTGTTTCCGAATGCCACGCCCGAACTTGGTTCCGGCCGCCACCTCGTCCCTTGGATCCGGACGCCACCCCGGACCTTGTTTCCGACCGCGACGCCGGACCTTGTTTCAAATCGCCACCCCGGACATTGGTTCCGACCGCCACCCCGGACCTTGGGTCCGACCGCCCCGCCGGACATTGGTTCCGGCCGCCACCTCGTTCCTTGGTTCCGGCCGCCACCCCGGACCTTGTTTCCGAACGCCACGCCCGAACTTGGTTCCGGCCGCCACCTCGTTCCTTGGATCTGGCCGCCACCCCGGACCTTGTTTCCGACCGCCACCCCGGACGTTGGACCCGTCTGCCACCCAGGATCTTGGTACCGACCGCCACCCCGGACCTTGGGTCCGACCGCCACCCCGGACATTGGGTCCGAACGCCCCGTCCGACCTTGGGACCGACCATCACCCCAGACCTTGGTTCCGACCGCCACCCCGGACGTTGGACCCGACCGCCACCCCGGATCTTGGTACCGACCGCCACCCCGGACATTGGTTCCGACCACCACCCCGGACCTTGGGTCCGACCGCCACCCCGGACCTTGGTTCCGACGGCCACGCCGGACCTTGTTTCAAACCGCCACCCCGGACCTCGGTTCCGACCGCCACCCCGGGCATTGGTTCCGACCGCCACGCCGGACCTTGTCTCAAACCGCCACCTCGGACCTCGGTTCCAACCCTCACCCCGGACATTGGTTCAGGCCGCCACCCCGGATCTTGAGCCCGACCGGCACACCGGACCTTAGGCCCGACTGCCACCCCGGAGCTTGGGCCCGACCGTCACCCCAGACCTTTGTTCCGACCGCCACCCCAGACCTTGGTTCCGGCTAACACGCCGGACCCAAGGTCCGGCCGCCACCTCGTTCCTTGGTTCCGGCCGCCACCCCGGTCCTTGTTTCCGAACGCCACGCCCGAACTTGGTTCCGGCCGCCACCTCGTTCCTTGGATCCGGACGCCACCCCGGACCTTGTTTCCGACCGCCACCCCGGACGTTGGACCCGTCCGCCACCCGGGATCTTGGTACCGACCGCCACCTGGACCTTGGGTCCGACTGCCACCCCGGACCTTGGGTCCGACCGCGACCCCGGACGTTGGGTCCGACCGCCACGCCCGACCTTTGGACCGACCGTCACCCCGTACCTTGGTTCCGACCGCGACGCCGGACCTTGTTTCAAATCGCCACCCCGGACATTGGTACCGGCCGCCACCCCGGACGTTGGGCCCGACCGCCACACTGGACCTTGGGCCCGACCGCCACACTGGACCTTAGGCCCGACTGCCACCCCAGACCTTGGGCCCGACCGCCACCCCAGACCAAAGGTCCGACCGCCACCCCGGACGTTGGGTCCGACCGCCACGCCCGACCTTGGGTCGACCGGCCACTCTGGACCTTGGTTCCGACTGCCACCCCGGACCTTGGTTCCGACGGCCATCCCGGACATTGGTTCCGACCGCCACCCCGGAACTTGGTTCCGACCGACACGCCGTACCTTGAGTCCGACCGCCACCCCGGACGTTGGGTCCGACCGCCACGCCCGACCTTGGGACCCACCGTCACCCCGGACCTTGGTTCCGACCGCAACCCTGGACCATGGTTCCGACTGGCACCCCGGACTTGGGTCGATCCGCCACCCCGGACCTTGGTTCCAACTGCCACCCCGGACCTTGGTTCTGACCGTCACCCTAGACCTTGGTTCCGACCGCCACCCCGGACGTTGGACCCGACCGCCACCCGGGATCTTGGTACCGACCGCCACCCCAGACCTTGGTTCGGGTCACTACCCCGGAACTTGGGTCCGGCCGCCACCCCGGACCTTGGACTCGACCGCCACCCCGGACCTTGGGCCCGACCTTCACCCCGGGCATTGGGTCCGGCCGGCACACCGGACCTTGGCCCGACTGCCACACCGGACCATGGGCCCGACCACCACCCCGGACCACGGTTCCGACCGCCACCCCGGACGTTGGGTCCGACCGCCACGCCCGACCTTGGGACCGACCATCACCCCGGACCTTGGGCCCGACTGCCACACCGGACCATGGGCCCAACTGGCACACCAGACCTTGGGTCCGACCGCCAAGTCGGACCTTGTTTCAAACCGCCACCCTGGACCTCGGTTCCAACCGCCACCCCAGACATTGGTTCCGACTTGCACCCCGGACCTTGGGTCGATCCGCCACCCCGGCCCTTGGTTCCGACTGCCACCCCGGACCTTGGTTCCGACCGCCACGCCGGACCTTGTCTCAAACCGCCACCCCGGACCTTGAGCCCGACCGGCACACCGGACCTTAGGCCCGACTGCCACCCCGGACCTTGGCCCGACCGTCACCCCAGACCTTGGTTCCGACCGCCACTCCGGACCTTGGTTCCGGCCGACACACCGGACCTTTGGTCCGACCGCCACCCCGGACCTTGGGTCCGACCGCCACGCCGGACATTGGTTCCGGCCGCCACTTCGTTCCTTGGTTCCGGCCGCCACCCCGGACCTTGTTTCCGAATGCCACGCCCGAACTTGGTTCCGGCCGCCACCTCGTCCCTTGGATCCGGACGCCACCCCGGACCTTGTTTCCGACCGCGACGCCGGACCTTGTTTCAAATCGCCACCCCGGACATTGGTTCCGACCGCCACCCCGGACCTTGGGTCCGACCGCCCCGCCGGACATTGGTTCCGGCCGCCACCTCGTTCCTTGGTTCCGGCCGCCACCCCGGACCTTGTTTCCGAACGCCACGCCCGAACTTGGTTCCGGCCGCCACCTCGTTCCTTGGATCTGGCCGCCACCCCGGACCTTGTTTCCGACCGCCACCCCGGACGTTGGACCCGTCTGCCACCCAGGATCTTGGTACCGACCGCCACCCCGGACCTTGGGTCCGACCGCCACCCCGGACATTGGGTCCGAACGCCCCGTCCGACCTTGGGACCGACCATCACCCCAGACCTTGGTTCCGACCGCCACCCCGGACGTTGGACCCGACCGCCACCCCGGATCTTGGTACCGACCGCCACCCCGGACATTGGTTCCGACCACCACCCCGGACCTTGGGTCCGACCGCCACCCCGGACCTTGGTTCCGACGGCCACGCCGGACCTTGTTTCAAACCGCCACCCCGGACCTCGGTTCCGACCGCCACCCCGGGCATTGGTTCCGACCGCCACGCCGGACCTTGTCTCAAACCGCCACCTCGGACCTCGGTTCCAACCCTCACCCCGGACATTGGTTCAGGCCGCCACCCCGGATCTTGAGCCCGACCGGCACACCGGACCTTAGGCCCGACTGCCACCCCGGAGCTTGGGCCCGACCGTCACCCCAGACCTTTGTTCCGACCGCCACCCCAGACCTTGGTTCCGGCTAACACGCCGGACCTTTGGTCCGGCCGCCACCTCGTTCCTTGGTTCCGGCCGCCACCCCGGTCCTTGTTTCCGAACGCCACGCCCGAACTTGGTTCCGGCCGCCACCTCGTTCCTTGGATCCGGACGCCACCCCGGACCTTGTTTCCGACTGGCACCCCGGACGTTGGACCCGTCCGCCACCCGGGATCTTGGTACCGACCGCCACCTGGACCTTGGATCCGACTGCCACCCCGGACCTTGGGTCCGACCGCGACCCCGGACGTTGGGTCCGACCGCCACGCCTGACCTTTGGACCGACCGTCACCCCGTACCTTGGTTCCGACCGCGACGCCGGACCTTGTTTCAAATCGCCACCCCGGACATTGGTACCGGCCGCCACCCCGGACGTTGGGCCCGACCGCCACACTGGACCTTAGGCCCGACTGCCACCCCGGACCTTGGGCCCGACCGCCACCCCAGACCAAAGGTCCGACCGCCACCCCGGACGTTGGGTCCGACCGCCACGCCCGACCTTGGGTCGACCGGCCACTCTGGACCTTGGTTCCGACTGCCACCCCGGACCTTGGTTCCGACGGCCATCCCGGACATTGGTTCCGACCGCCACCCCGGACCTTGGTTCCGACCGACACGCCGTACCTTGAGTCCGACCGCCACCCCGGACGTTGGGTCCGACCGCCACGCCCGACCTTGGGACCCACCGTCACCCCGGACCTTGGTTCCGACCGCAACCCTGGACCATGGTTCCGACTGGCACCCCGGACTTGGGTCGATCCGCCACCCCGGACCTTGGTTCCAACTGCCACCCCGGACCTTGGTTCTGACCGTCACTCTAGACCTTGGTTCCGACCGCCACCCCGGACGTTGGACCCGACCGCCACCCGGGATCTTGGTACCGACCGCCACCCCAGACCTTGGTTTGGGTCACTACCCCGGAACTTGGGTCCGGCCGCCACCCCGGACCTTGGACTCGACCGCCACCCCGGACCTTGGGCCCGACCTTCACCCCGGGCATTGGGTCCGGCCGGCACACCGGACCTTGGGCCCGACTGCCACACCGGACCATGGGCCCGACCACCACCCCGGACCGCGGTTCCGACCGCCACCCCGGACGTTGGGTCCGACCGCCACGCCCGACCTTGGGACCGACCGTCACCCCGGACCTTGGGCCCGACTGCCACACCGGACCATGGGCCCAACTGGCACACCAGACCTTGGGTCCGACCGCCAAGTCGGACCTTGTTTCAAACCGCCACCCTGGACCTCGGTTCCAACCGCCACCCCAGACATTGGTTCCGACTTGCACCCCGGACCTTGGGTCGATCCGCCACCCCGGCCCTTGGTTCCGACTGCCACCCCGGACCTTGGTTCCGACCGCCACGCCGGACCTTGTCTCAAACCGCCACCCCGGACCTTGAGCCCGACCGGCACACCGGACCTTAGGCCCGACTGCCACCCCGGACCTTGGCCCGACCGTCACCCCAGACCTTGGTTCCGACCGCCACCCCGGACCTTGGTTCCGGCCGACACGCCGGACCTTTGGTCCGACCGCCACGCCGGACCTTTGGTCCGACCGCCACCCCGGACCTTGGGTCCGACCGCCACGCCGGACATTGGTTCCGGCCGCCACTTCGTTCCTTGGTTCCGGCCGCCACCCCGGACCTTGTTTCCGAATGCCACGCCCGAACTTGGTTCCGGCCGCCACCTCGTCCCTTGGATCCGGACGCCACCCCGGACCTTGTTTCCGACCGCGACGCCGGACCTTGTTTCAAATCGCCACCCCGGACATTGGTTCCGACCGCCACCCCGGACCTTGGGTCCGACCGCCCCGCCGGACATTGGTTCCGGCCGCCACCTCGTTCCTTGGTTCCGGCCGCCACCCCGGACCTTGTTTCCGAACGCCACGCCCGAACCTGGTTCCGGCCGCCACCTCGTTCCTTGGATCTGGCCGCCACCCCGGACCTTGTTTCCGACCGCCACCCCGGACGTTGGACCCGTCTGCCACCCAGGATCTTGGTACCGACCGCCACCCCGGACCTTGGGTCCGACCGCCACCCCGGACATTGGGTCCGAACGCCCCGTCCGACCTTGGGACCGACCATCACCCCAGACCTTGGTTCCGACCGCCACCCCAGACGTTGGACCCGACCGCCACCCCGGATCTTGGTACCGACCGCCACCCCGGACATTGGTTCCGACCACCACCCCGGACCTTGGGTCCGACCGCCACCCCAGACCTTGGTTCCGGCTAACACGCCGGACCTTTGGTCCGGCCGCCACCTCGTTCCTTGGTTCCGGCCGCCACCCCGGTCCTTGTTTCCGAACGCCACGCCCGAACTTGGTTCCCGCCGCCACCTCGTTCCTTGGATCCGGACGCCACCCCGGACCTTGTTTCTGACTGGCACCCCGGACGTTGGACCCGTCCGCCACCCGGGATCTTGGTACCGACCGCCACCTGGACCTTGGGTCCGACTGCCACCCCGGACCTTGGGTCCGACCGCGACCCCGGACGTTGGGTCCGACCGCCACGCCCGACCTTTGGACCGACCGTCACCCCGTACCTTGGTTCCGACCGCGACGCCGGACCTTGTTTCAAATCGCCACCCCGGACATTGGTACCGGCCGCCACCCCGGACGTTGGGCCCGACCGCCACACTGGACCTTAGGCCCGACTGCCACCCCGGACCTTGGGCCCGACCGCCACCCCAGACCAAAGGTCCGACCGCCACCCCGGACGTTGGGTCCGACCGCCACGCCCGACCTTGGGTCGACCGGCCACTCTGGACCTTGGTTCCGACTGCCACCCCGGACCTTGGTTCCGACGGCCATCCCGGACATTGGTTCCGACCGCCACCCCGGACCTTGGTTCCGACCGACACGCCGTACCTTGAGTCCGACCGCCACCCCGGACGTTGGGTCCGACCGCCACGCCCGACCTTGGGACCCACCGTCACCCCGGACCTTGGTTCCGACCGCAACCCTGGACCATGGTTCCGACTGGCACCCCGGACTTGGGTCGATCCGCCACCCCGGACCTTGGTTCCAACTGCCACCCCGGACCTTGGTTCTGACCGTCACTCTAGACCTTGGTTCCGACCGCCACCCCGGACGTTGGACCCGACCGCCACCCGGGATCTTGGTACCGACCGCCACCCCAGACCTTGGTTTGGGTCACTACCCCGGAACTTGGGTCCGGCCGCCACCCCGGACCTTGGACTCGACCGCCACCCCGGACCTTGGGCCCGACCTTCACCCCGGGCATTGGGTCCGGCCGGCACACCGGACCTTGGGCCCGACTGCCACACCGGACCATGGGCCCGACCACCACCCCGGACCGCGGTTCCGACCGCCACCCCGGACGTTGGGTCCGACCGCCACGCCCGACCTTGGGACCGACCGTCACCCCGGACCTTGGGCCCGACTGCCACACCGGACCATGGGCCCAACTGGCACACCAGACCTTGGGTCCGACCGCCAAGTCGGACCTTGTTTCAAACCGCCACCCTGGACCTCGGTTCCAACCGCCACCCCAGACATTGGTTCCGACTTGCACCCCGGACCTTGGGTCGATCCGCCACCCCGGCCCTTGGTTCCGACTGCCACCCCGGACCTTGGTTCCGACCGCCACGCCGGACCTTGTCTCAAACCGCCACCCCGGACCTTGAGCCCGACCGGCACACCGGACCTTAGGCCCGACTGCCACCCCGGACCTTGGCCCGACCGTCACCCCAGACCTTGGTTCCGACCGCCACCCCGGACCTTGGTTCCGGCCGACACGCCGGACCTTTGGTCCGACCGCCACGCCGGACCTTTGGTCCGACCGCCACCCCGGACCTTGGGTCCGACCGCCACGCCGGACATTGGTTCCGGCCGCCACTTCGTTCCTTGGTTCCGGCCGCCACCCCGGACCTTGTTTCCGAATGCCACGCCCGAACTTGGTTCCGGCCGCCACCTCGTCCCTTGGATCCGGACGCCACCCCGGACCTTGTTTCCGACCGCGACGCCGGACCTTGTTTCAAATCGCCACCCCGGACATTGGTTCCGACCGCCACCCCGGACCTTGGGTCCGACCGCCCCGCCGGACATTGGTTCCGGCCGCCACCTCGTTCCTTGGTTCCGGCCGCCACCCCGGACCTTGTTTCCGAACGCCACGCCCGAACCTGGTTCCGGCCGCCACCTCGTTCCTTGGATCTGGCCGCCACCCCGGACCTTGTTTCCGACCGCCACCCCGGACGTTGGACCCGTCTGCCACCCAGGATCTTGGTACCGACCGCCACCCCGGACCTTGGGTCCGACCGCCACCCCGGACATTGGGTCCGAACGCCCCGTCCGACCTTGGGACCGACCATCACCCCAGACCTTGGTTCCGACCGCCACCCCAGACGTTGGACCCGACCGCCACCCCGGATCTTGGTACCGACCGCCACCCCGGACATTGGTTCCGACCACCACCCCGGACCTTGGGTCCGACCGCCACCCCAGACCTTGGTTCCGGCTAACACGCCGGACCTTTGGTCCGGCCGCCACCTCGTTCCTTGGTTCCGGCCGCCACCCCGGTCCTTGTTTCCGAACGCCACGCCCGAACTTGGTTCCGGCCGCCACCTCGTTCCTTGGATCCGGACGCCACCCCGGACCTTGTTTCTGACTGGCACCCCGGACGTTGGACCCGTCCGCCACCCGGGATCTTGGTACCGACCGCCACCTGGACCTTGGGTCCGACTGCCACCCCGGACCTTGGGTCCGACCGCGACCCCGGACGTTGGGTCCGACCGCCACGCCCGACCTTTGGACCGACCGTCACCCCGTACCTTGGTTCCGACCGCGACGCCGGACCTTGTTTCAAATCGCCACCCCGGACATTGGTACCGTCCGCCACCCCGGACGTTGGGCCCGACCGCCACACTGGACCTTGGGCCCGACTGCCACCCCGGACCTTGGGCCCGACCGCCACCCCAGACCAAAGGTCCGACCGCCACCCCGGACGTTGGGTCCGACCGCCACGCCCGACCTTGGGTCGACCGGCCACTCTGGACCTTGGTTCCGACTGCCACCCCGGACCTTGGTTCCGACGGCCATCCCGGACATTGGTTCCGACCGCCACCCCGGACCTTGGTTCCGACCGACACGCCGTACCTTGAGTCCGACCGCCACCCCGGACGTTGGGTCCGGCCGCCACGCCCGACCTTGGGACCCACCGTCACCCCGGACCTTGGTTCCGACCGCAACCCTGGACCATGGTTCCGACTGGCACCCCGGACTTGGGTCGATATGCCACCCCGGACCTTGGTTCCAACTGCCACCCCGGACCTTGGTTCTGACCGTCACTCTAGACCTTGGTTCCGACCGCCACCCCGGACGTTGGACCCGACCGCCACCCGGGATCTTGGTACCGACCGCCACCCCAGACCTTGGTTTGGGTCACTACCCCGGAACTTGGGTCCGGCCGCCACCCCGGACCTTGGACTCGACCGCCACCCCGGACCTTGGGCCCGACCTTCACCCCGGGCATTGGGTCCGGCCGGCACACCGGACCTTGGGCCCGACTGCCACACCGGACCATGGGCCCGACCACCACCCCGGACCGCGGTTCCGACCGCCACCCCGGACGTTGGGTCCGACCGCCACGCCCGACCTTGGGACCGACCGTCACCCCGGACCTTGGGCCCGACTGCCACACCGGACCATGGGCCCAACTGGCACACCAGACCTTGGGTCCGACCGCCAAGTCGGACCTTGTTTCAAACCGCCACCCTGGACCTCGGTTCCAACCGCCACCCCAGACATTGGTTCCGACTTGCACCCCGGACCTTGGGTCGATCCGCCACCCCGGCCCTTGGTTCCGACTGCCACCCCGGACCTTGGTTCCGACCGCCACGCCGGACCTTGTCTCAAACCGCCACCCCGGACCTTGAGCCCGACCGGCACACCGGACCTTAGGCCCGACTGCCACCCCGGACCTTGGCCCGACCGTCACCCCAGACCTTGGTTCCGACCGCCACCCCGGACCTTGGTTCCGGCCGACACGCCGGACCTTTGGTCCGACCGCCACGCCGGACCTTTGGTCCGACCGCCACCCCGGACCTTGGGTCCGACCGCCACGCCGGACATTGGTTCCGGCCGCCACTTCGTTCCTTGGTTCCGGCCGCCACCCCGGACCTTGTTTCCGAATGCCACGCCCGAACTTGGTTCCGGCCGCCACCTCGTCCCTTGGATCCGGACGCCACCCCGGACCTTGTTTCCGACCGCGACGCCGGACCTTGTTTCAAATCGCCACCCCGGACATTGGTTCCGACCGCCACCCCGGACCTTGGGTCCGACCGCCACGCCGGACATTGGTTCCGGCCGCCACCTCGTTCCTTGGTTCCGGCCGCCACCCCGGACCTTGTTTCCGAACGCCACGCCCGAACTTAGTTCCGGCCGCCACCTCGTTCCTTGGATCTGGCCGCCACCCCGGACCTTGTTTCCGACCGCCACCCCGGACGTTGGACCCGTCTGCCACCCAGGATCTTGGTACCGACCGCCACCCCGGACCTTGGGTCCGACCGCCACCCCGGACATTGGGTCCGAACGCCCCGTCCGACCTTGGGACCGACCATCACCCCAGACCTTGGTTCCGACCGCCACCCCGGACGTTGGACCCGACCGCCACCCCGGATCTTGGTACCGACCGCCACCCCGGACATTGGTTCCGACCGCCACCCCGGACCTTGGGTCCGACCGCCACCCCGGACCTTGGTTCCGACGGCCACGCCGGACCTTGTTTCAAACCGCCACCCCGGACCTCCGTTCCGACCGCCACCCCGGGCATTGGTTCCGACCGCCACGCCGGACCTTGTCTCAAACCGCCACCTCGGACCTCGGTTCCAACCCTCACCTCGGACATTGGTTCAGGCCGCCACCCCGGATCTTGAGCCCGACCGGCACACCGGACCTTAGGCCCGACTGCCACCCCGGAGCTTGGGCCCGACCGTCACCCCAGACCTTTGTTCCGACCGTCACCCCAGACCTTGGTTCCGGCTAACACGCCAGACCTTTGTTCCGGCCGCCACCTCGTTCCTTGGTTCCGGCCGCCACCCCGGTCCTTGTTTCCGAACGCCACGCCCGAACTTGGTTCCGGCCGCCACCTCGTTCCTTGGATCCGGACGCCACCCCGGACCTTGTTTCCGACCGCCACCCCGGACGTTGGACCCGTCCGCCACCCGGGATCTTGGTACCGACCGCCACCTGGACCTTGGGTCCGACTGCCACCCCGGACCTTGGGTCCGACCGCGACCCCGGACGTTGGGTCCGACCGCCACGCCCGACCTTTGGACCGACCGTCACCCCGTACCTTGGTTCCGACCGCGACGCCGGACCTTGTTTCAAATCGCCACCCCGGACATTGGTACCGGCCGCCACCCCGGACGTTGGGCCCGACCGCCACACTGGACCTTAGGCCCGACTGCCACCCCAGACCTTGGGCCCGACCGCCACCCCAGACCAAAGGTCCGACCGCCACCCCGGACGTTGGGTCCGACCGCCACGCCCGACCTTGGGTCGACCGGCCACTCTGGACCTTGGTTCCGACTGCCACCCCGGACCTTGGTTCCGACGGCCATCCCGGACATTGGTTCCGACCGCCACCCCGGAACTTGGTTCCGACCGACACGCCGTACCTTGAGTCCGACCGCCACCCCGGACGTTGGGTCCGACCGCCACGCCCGACCTTGGGACCCACCGTCACCCCGGACCTTGGTTCCGACCGCAACCCTGGACCATGGTTCCGACTGGCACCCCGGACTTGGGTCGATCCGCCACCCCGGACCTTGGTTCCAACTGCCACCCCGGACCTTGGTTCTGACCGTCACCCTAGACCTTGGTTCCGACCGCCACCCCGGACGTTGGACCCGACCGCCACCCGGGATCTTGGTACCGACCGCCACCCCAGACCTTGGTTCGGGTCACTACCCCGGAACTTGGGTCCGGCCGCCACCCCGGACCTTGGACTCGACCGCCACCCCGGACCTTGGGCCCGACCTTCACCCCGGGCATTGGGTCCGGCCGGCACACCGGACCTTGGGCCCGACTGCCACACCGGACCATGGGCCCGACCACCACGCCCGACCTTGGGACCGACCATCACCCCGGACCTTGGGCCCGACTGCCACACCGGACCATGGGCCCAACTGGCACACCAGACCTTGGGTCCGACCGCCAAGTCGGACCTTGTTTCAAACCGCCACCCTGGACCTCGGTTCCAACCGCCACCCCAGACATTGGTTCCGACTTGCACCCCGGACCTTGGGTCGATCCGCCACCCCGGCCCTTGGTTCCGACTGCCACCCCGGACCTTGGTTCCGACCGCCACGCCGGACCTTGTCTCAAACCGCCACCCCGGACCTTGAGCCCGACCGGCACACCGGACCTTAGGCCCGACTGCCACCCCGGACCTTGGCCCGACCGTCACCCCAGACCTTGGTTCCGACCGCCACCCCGGACCTTGGTTCCGGCCGACACGCCGGACCTTTGGTCCGACCGCCACCCCGGACCTTGGGTCCGACCGCCACGCCGGACATTGGTTCCGGCCGCCACGCCGGACATTGGTTCCGGCCGCCACCCCGGACCTTGTTTCCGAATGCCACGCCCGAACTTGGTTCCGGCCGCCACCTCGTCCCTTGGATCCGGACGCCACCCCGGACCTTGTTTCCGACCGCGACGCCGGACCTTGTTTCAAATCGCCACCCCGGACATTGGTTCCGACCGCCACCCCGGACCTTGGGTCCGACCGCCCCGCCGGACATTGGTTCCGGCCGCCACCTCGTTCCTTGGTTCCGGCCGCCACCCCGGACCTTGTTTCCGAACGCCACGCCCGAACTTGGTTCCGGCCGCCACCTCGTTCCTTGGATCTGGCCGCCACCCCGGACCTTGTTTCCGACCGCCACCCCGGACGTTGGACCCGTCTGCCACCCAGGATCTTGGTACCGACCGCCACCCCGGACCTTGGGTCCGACCGCCACCCCGGACATTGGGTCCGAACGCCCCGTCCGACCTTGCGACCGACCATCACCCCAGACCTTGGTTCCGACCGCCACCCCGGACGTTGGACCCGACCGCCACCCCGGATCTTGGTACCGACCGCCACCCCGGACATTGGTTCCGACCATCACCCCGGACCTTGGGTCCGACCGCCACCCCGGACCTTGGTTCCGACGGCCACGCCGGACCTTGTTTCAAACCGCCACCCCGGACCTCGGTTCCGACCGCCACCCCGGGCATTGGTTCCGACCGCCACGCCGGACCTTGTCTCAAACCGCCACCTCGGACCTCGGTTCCAACCCTCACCCCGGACATTGGTTCAGGCCGCCACCCCGGATCTTGAGCCCGACCGGCACACCGGACCTTAGGCCCGACTGCCACCCCGGAGCTTGGGCCCGACCGTCACCCCAGACCTTTGTTCCGACCGCCACCCCAGACCTTGGTTCCGGCTAACACGCCGGACCTTTGGTCCGGCCGCCACCTCGTTCCTTGGTTCCGGCCGCCACCCCGGTCCTTGTTTCCGAACGCCACGCCCAAACTTGGTTCCGGCCGCCACCTCGTTCCTTGGATCCGGACGCCACCCCGGACCTTGTTTCCGACTGGCACCCCGGACGTTGGACCCGTCCGCCACCCGGGATCTTGGTACCGACCGCCACCTGGACCTTGGGTCCGACTGCCACCCCGGACCTTGGGTCCGACCGCGACCCCGGACGTTGGGTCCGACCGCCACGCCCGACCTTTGGACCGACCGTCACCCCGTACCTTGGTTCCGACCGCGACGCCGGACCTTGTTTCAAATCGCCACCCCGGACATTGGTACCGGCCGCCACCCCGGACGTTGGGCCCGACCGCCACACTGGACCTTAGGCCCGACTGCCACCCCGGACCTTGGGCCCGACCGCCACCCCAGACCAAAGGTCCGACCGCCACCCCGGATGTTGGGTCCGACCGCCACGCCCGACCTTGGTTCGACCGGCCACTCTGGACCTTGGTTCCGACTGCCACCCCGGACCTTGGTTCCGACGGCCATCCCGGACATTGGTTCCGACCGCCACCCCGGACCTTGGTTCCGACCGACACGCCGTACCTTGAGTCCGACCGCCACCCCGGACGTTGGGTCCGACCGCCACGCCCGACCTTGGGACCCACCGTCACCCCGGACCTTGGTTCCGACCGCAACCCTGGACCATGGTTCCGACTGGCACCCCGGACTTGGGTCGATCCGCCACCCCGGACCTTGGTTCCAACTGCCACCCCGGACCTTGGTTCTGACCGTCACTCTAGACCTTGGTTCCGACCGCCACCCCGGACGTTGGACCCGACCGCCACCCGGGATCTTGGTACCGACCGCCACCCCAGACCTTGGTTCGGGTCACTACCCCGGAACTTGGGTCCGGCCGCCACCCCGGACCTTGGACTCGACCGCCACCCCGGACCTTGGGCCCGACCTTCACCCCGGGCATTGGGTCCGGCCGGCACACCGGACCTTGGGCCCGACTGCCACACCGGACCATGGGCCCGACCACCACCCCGGACCGCGGTTCCGACCGCCACCCCGGACGTTGGGTCCGACCGCCACGCCCGACCTTGGGACCGACCGTCACCCCGGACCTTGGGCCCGACTGCCACACCGGACCATGGGCCCAACTGGCACACCAGACCTTGGGTCCGACCGCCAAGTCGGACCTTGTTTCAAACCGCCACCCTGGACCTCGGTTCCAACCGCCACCCCAGACATTGGTTCCGACTTGCACCCCGGACCTTGGGTCGATCCGCCACCCCGGCCCTTGGTTCCGACTGCCACCCCGGACCTTGGTTCCGACCGCCACGCCGGACCTTGTCTCAAACCGCCACCCCGGACTTTGAGCCCGACCGGCACACCGGACCTTAGGCCCGACTGCCACCCCGGACCTTGGCCCGACCGTCACCCCAGACCTTGGTTCCGACCGCCACCCCGGACCTTGGTTCCGGCCGACACGCCGGACCTTTGGTCCGACCCCCACGCCGGACCTTTGGTCCGACCGCCACCCCGGACCTTGGGTCCGACCGCCACGCCGGACATTGGTTCCGGCCGCCACTTCGTTCCTTGGTTCCGGCCGCCACCCCGGACCTTGTTTCCGAATGCCACGCCCGAACTTGGTTCCGGCCGCCACCTCGTCCCTTGGATCCGGACGCCACCCCGGACCTTGTTTCCGACCGCGACGCCGGACCTTGTTTCAAATCGCCACCCCGGACATTGGTTCCGACCGCCACCCCGGACCTTGGGTCCGACCGCCCCGCCGGACATTGGTTCCGGCCGCCACCTCGTTCCTTGGTTCCGGCCGCCACCCCGGACCTTGTTTCCGAACGCCACGCCCGAACTTGGTTCCGGCCGCCACCTCGTTCCTTGGATCTGGCCGCCACCCCGGACCTTGTTTCCGACCGCCACCCCGGACGTTGGACCCGTCTGCCACCCAGGATCTTGGTACCGACCGCCACCCCGGACCTTGGGTCCGACCGCCACCCCGGACATTGGGTCCGAACGCCCCGTCCGACCTTGGAACCGACCATCACCCCAGACCTTGGTTCCGACCGCCACCCCAGACGTTGGACCCGACCGCCACCCCGGATCTTGGTACCGACCGCCACCCCGGACATTGGTTCCGACCACCACCCCGGACCTTGGGTCCGACCGCCACCCCAGACCTTGGTTCCGGCTAACACGCCGGACCTTTGGTCCGGCCGCCACCTCGTTCCTTGGTTCCGGCCGCCACCCCGGTCCTTGTTTCCGAACGCCACGCCCGAACTTGGTTCCGGCCGCCACCTCGTTCCTTGGATCCGGACGCCACCCCGGACCTTGTTTCCGACTGGCACCCCGGACGTTGGACCCGTCCGCCACCCGGGATCTTGGTACCGACCGCCACCTGGACCTTGGGTCCGACTGCCACCCCGGACCTTGGGTCCGACCGTGACCCCGGACGTTGGGTCCGACCGCCACGCCCGACCTTTGGACCGACCGTCACCCCGTACCTTGGTTCCGACCGCGACGCCGGACCTTGTTTCAAATCGCCACCCCGGACATTGGTACCGGCCGCCACCCCGGACGTTGGGCCCGACCGCCACACTGGACCTTAGGCCCGACTGCCACCCCGGACCTTGGGCCCGACCGCCACCCCAGACCAAAGGTCCGACCGCCACCCCGGACGTTGGGTCCGACCGCCACGCCCGACCTTGGGTCGACCGGCCACTCTGGACCTTGGTTCCGACTGCCACCCCGGACCTTGGTTCCGACGGCCATCCCGGACATTGGTTCCGACCGCCACCCCGGACCTTGGTTCCGACCGACACGCCGTACCTTGAGTCCGACCGCCACCCCGGACGTTGGGTCCGACCGCCACGCCCGACCTTGGGACCCACCGTCACCCCGGACCTTGGTTCCGACCGCAACCCTGGACCATGGTTCCGACTGGCACCCCGGACTTGGGTCGATCCGCCACCCCGGACCCTGGTTCCAACTGCCACCCCGGACCTTGGTTCTGACCGTCACCCTAGACCTTGGTTCCGACCGCCACCCCGGACGTTGGACCCGACCGCCACCCAGGATCTTGGTACCGACCGCCACCCCAGACCTTGGTTCGGGTCACTACCCCGGAACTTGGGTCCGGCCGCCACCCCGGACCTTGGACTCGACCGCCACCCCGGACCTTGGGCCCGACCTTCACCCCGGGCATTGGGTCCGGCCGGCACACCGGACCTTGGGCCCGACTGCCACACCGGACCATGGGCCCGACCACCGCCCCGGACCGCGGTTCCGACCGCCACCCCGGACGTTGGGTCCGACCGCCACACCCGACCTTGGGACCGACCATCACCCCGGACCTTGGGCCCGACTGCCACACCGGACCATGGGCCCAACTGGCACACCAGACCTTGGGTCCGACCGCCAAGTCGGACCTTGTTTCAAACCGCCACCCTGGACCTCGGTTCCAACCGCCACCCCAGACATTGGTTCCGACTTGCACCCCGGACCTTGGGTCGATCCGCCACCCCGGCCCTTGGTTCCGACTGCCACCCCGGACCTTGGTTCCGACTGCCACGCCGGACCTTGTCTCAAACCGCCACCCCGGACCTTGAGCCCGACCGGCACACCGGACCTTAGGCCCGACTGCCACCCCGGACCTTGGCCCGACCGTCACCCCAGACCTTGGTTCCGACCGCCACCCCGGACCTTGGTTCCGGCCGACACGCCGGACCTTTGGTCCGACCGCCACCCCGGACCTTGGGTCCGACCGCCACGCCGGACATTGGTTCCGGCCGCCACTTCGTTCCTTGGTTCCGGCCGCCACCCGGACCTTGTTTCCGAATGCCACGCCCGAACTTGGTTCCGGCCGCCACCTCGTCCCTTGGATCCGGACGCCACCCCGGACCTTGTTTCCGACCGCGACGCCGGACCTTGTTTCAAATCGCCACCCCGGACATTGGTTCCGACCGCCACCCCGGACCTTGGGTCCGACCGCCCCGCCGGACATTGGTTCCGGCCGCCACCTTGTTCCCTGGTTCCGGCCGCCACCCCGGACCTTGTTTCCGAACGCCACGCCCGAACTTGGTTCCGGCCGCCACCTCGTTCCTTGGATCTGGCCGCCACCCCGGACCTTGTTTCCGACCGCCACCCCGGACGTTGGACCCGTCTGCCACCCAGGATCTTGGTACCGACCGCCACCCCGGACCTTGGGTCCGACCGCCACCCCGGACATTGGGTCCGAACGCCCCGTCCGACCTTGGGACCGACCATCACCCCAGACCTTGGTTCCGACCGCCACCCCGGACGTTGGACCCGACCGCCACCCCGGATCTTGGTACCGACCGCCACCCCGGACATTGGTTCCGACCACCACCCCGGACCTTGGGTCCGACCGCCACCCCGGACCTTGGTTCCGACGGCCACGCCGGACCTTGTTTCAAACCGCCACCCCGGACCTCGGTTCCGACCGCCACTCCGGGCATTGGTTCCGACCGCCACGCCGGACCTTGTCTCAAACCGCCACCTCGGACCTCGGTTCCAACCCTCACCCCGGACATTGGTTCAGGCCGCCACCCCGGATCTTGAGCCCGACCGGCACACCGGACCTTAGGCCCGACTGCCACCCCGGAGCTTGGGCCCGACCGTCACCCCAGACCTTTGTTCCGACCGCCACCCCAGACCTTGGTTCCGGCTAACACGCCGGACCTTTGGTCCGGCCGCCACCTCGTTCCTTGGTTCCGGCCGCCACCCCGGTCCTTGTTTCCGAACGCCACGCCCGAACTTGGTTCCGGCCGCCACCTCGTTCCTTGAATCCGGACGCCACCCCGGACCTTGTTTCCGACTGGCACCCCGGACGTTGGACCCGTCCGCCACCCGGGATCTTGGTACCGACCGCCACCTGGTCCTTGGGTCCGACTGCCACCCCGGACCTTGGGTCCGACCGTGACCCCGGACGTTGGGTCCGACCGCCACGCCCGACCTTTGGACCGACCGTCACCCCGTACCTTGGTTCCGACCGCGACGCCGGACCTTGTTTCAAATCGCCACCCCGGACATTGGTACCGGCCGCCACCCCGGACGTTGGGCCCGACCGCCACACTGGACCTTAGGCCCGACTGCCACCCCGGACCTTGGGCCCGACCGCCACCCCAGACCAAAGGTCCGACCGCCACCCCGGACGTTGGGTCCGACCGCCACGCCCGACCTTGGGTCGACCGGCCACTCTGGACCTTGGTTCCGACTGCCACCCCGGACCTTGGTTCCGACGGCCATCCCGGACATTGGTTCCGACCGCCACCCCGGACCTTGGTTCCGACCGACACGCCGTACCTTGAGTCCGACCGCCACCCCGGACGTTGGGTCCGGCCGCCACGCCCGACCTTGGGACCCACCGTCACCCCGGACCTTGGTTCCGACCGCAACCCTGGACCATGGTTCCGACTGGCACCCCGGACTTGGGTCGATCCGCCACCCCGGACCTTGGTTCCAACTGCCACCCCGGACCTTGGTTCTGACCGTCACTCTAGACCTTGGTTCCGACCGCCACCCCGGACGTTGGACCCGACCGCCACCCGGGATCTTGGTACCGACCGCCACCCCAGACCTTGGTTTGGGTCACTACCCCGGAACTTGGGTCCGGCCGCCACCCCGGACCTTGGACTCGACCGCCACCCCGGACCTTGGGCCCGACCTTCACCCCGGGCATTGGGTCCGGCCGGCACACCGGACCTTGGGCCCGACTGCCACACCGGACCATGGGCCCGACCACCACCCCGGACCGCGGTTCCGACCGCCACCCCGGACGTTGGGTCCGACCGCCACGCCCGACCTTGGGACCGACCGTCACCCCGGACCTTGGGCCCGACTGCCACACCGGACCATGGGCCCAACTGGCACACCAGACCTTGGGTCCGACCGCCAAGTCGGACCTTGTTTCAAACCGCCACCCTGGACCTCGGTTCCAACCGCCACCCCAGACATTGGTTCCGACTTGCACCCCGGACCTTGGGTCGATCCGCCACCCCGGCCCTTGGTTCCGACTGCCACCCCGGACCTTGGTTCCGACCGCCACGCCGGACCTTGTCTCAAACCGCCACCCCGGACCTTGAGCCCGACCGGCACACCGGACCTTCGGCCCGACTGCCACCCCGGACCTTGGCCCGACCGTCACCCCAGACCTTGGTTCCGACCGCCACCCCGGACCTTGGTTCCGGCCGACACGCCGGACCTTTGGTCCGACCGCCACGCCGGACCTTTGGTCCGACCGCCACCCCGGACCTTGGGTCCGACCGCCACGCCGGACATTGGTTCCGGCCGCCACTTCGTTCCTTGGTTCCGGCCGCCACCCCGGACCTTGTTTCCGAATGCCACGCCCGAACTTGGTTCCGGCCGCCACCTCGTCCCTTGGATCCGGACGCCACCCCGGACCTTGTTTCCGACCGCGACGCCGGACCTTGTTTCAAATCGCCACCCCGGACATTGGTTCCGACCGCCACCCCGGACCTTGGGTCCGACCGCCACGCCGGACATTGGTTCCGGCCGCCACCTCGTTCCTTGGTTCCGGCCGCCGCCCCGGACCTTGTTTCCGAACGCCACGCCCGAACTTAGTTCCGGCCGCCACCTCGTTCCTTGGATCTGGCCGCCACCCCGGACCTTGTTTCCGACCGCCACCCCGGACGTTGGACCCGTCTGCCACCCAGGATCTTGGTACCGACCGCCACCCCGGACCTTGGGTCCGACCGCCACCCCGGACATTGGGTCCGAACGCCCCGTCCGACCTTGGGACCGACCATCACCCCAGACCTTGGTTCCGACCGCCACCCCGGACGTTGGACCCGACCGCCACCCCGGATCTTGGTACCGACCGCCACCCCGGACATTGGTTCCGACCACCACCCCGGACCTTGGGTCCGACCGCCACCCCGGACCTTGGTTCCGACGGCCACGCCGGACCTTGTTTCAAACCGCCACCCCGGACCTCGGTTCCGACCGCCACCCCGGGCATTGGTTCCGACCGCCACGCCGGACCTTGTCTCAAACCGCCACCTCGGACCTCGGTTCCAACCCTCACCCCGGACATTGGTTCAGGCCGCCACCCCGGATCTTGAGCCCGACCGGCACACCGGACCTTAGGCCCGACTGCCACCCCGGAGCTTGGGCCCGACCGTCACCCCAGACCTTTGTTCCGACCGCCACCCCAGACCTTGGTTCCGGCTAACACGCCAGACCTTTGGTCCGGCCGCCACCTCGTTCCTTGGTTCCGGCCGCCACCCCGGTCCTTGTTTCCGAACGCCACGCCCGAACTTGGTTCCGGCCGCCACCTCGTTCCTTGGATCCGGACGCCACCCCGGACCTTGTTTCCGACCGCCACCCCGGACGTTGGACCCGTCCGCCACCCGGGATCTTGGTACCGACCGCCACCTGGACCTTGGGTCCGACTGCCACCCCGGACCTTGGGTCCGACCGCGACCCCGGACGTTGGGTCCGACCGCCACGCCCGACCTTTGGACCGACCGTCACCCCGTACCTTGGTTCCGACCGCGACGCCGGACCTTGTTTCAAATCGCCACCCCGGACATTGGTACCGGCCGCCACCCCGGACGTTGGGCCCGACCGCCACACTGGACCTTAGGCCCGACTGCCACCCCAGACCTTGGGCCCGACCGCCACCCCAGACCAAAGGTCCGACCGCCACCCCGGACGTTGGGTCCGACCGCCACGCCCGACCTTGGGTCGACCGGCCACTCTGGACCTTGGTTCCGACTGCCACCCCGGACCTTGGTTCCGACGGCCATCCCGGACATTGGTTCCGACCGCCACCCCGGAACTTGGTTCCGACCGACACGCCGTACCTTGAGTCCGACCGCCACCCCGGACGTTGGGTCCGACCGCCACGCCCGACCTTGGGACCCACCGTCACCCCGGACCTTGGTTCCGACCGCAACCCTGGACCATGGTTCCGACTGGCACCCCGGACTTGGGTCGATCCGCCACCCCGGACCTTGGTTCCAACTGCCACCCCGGACCTTGGTTCTGACCGTCACCCTAGACCTTCGTTCCGACCGCCACCCCGGACGTTGGACCCGACCGCCACCCGGGATCTTGGTACCGACCGCCACCCCAGACCTTGGTTCGGGTCACTACCCCGGAACTTGGGTCCGGCCGCCACCCCGGACCTTGGACTCGACCGCCACCCCGGACCTTGGGCCCGACCTTCACCCCGGGCATTGGGTCCGGCCGGCACACCGGACCTTGGGCCCGACTGCCACACCGGACCATGGGCCCGACCACCACCCCGGACCGCGGTTCCGACCGCCACCCCGGACGTTGGGTCCGACCGCCACGCCCGACCTTGGGACCGACCATCACCCCGGACCTTGGGCCCGACTGCCACACCGGACCATGGGCCCAACTGGCACACCAGACCTTGGGTCCGACCGCCAAGTCGGACCTTGTTTCAAACCGCCACCCTGGACCTCGGTTCCAACCGCCACCCCAGACATTGGTTCCGACTTGCACCCCGGACCTTGGGTCGATCCGCCACCCCGGCCCTTGGTTCCGACTGCCACCCCGGACCTTGGTTCCGACCGCCACGCCGGACCTTGTCTCAAACCGCCACCCCGGACCTTGAGCCCAACCGGCACACCGGACCTTAGGCCCGACTGCCACCCCGGACCTTGGCCCGACCGTCACCCCAGACCTTGGTTCCGACCGCCACCCCGGACCTTGGTTCCGGCCGACACGCCGGACCTTTGGTCCGACCGCCACCCCGGACCTTGGGTCCGACCGCCACGCCGGACATTGGTTCCGGCCGCCACTTCGTTCCTTGGTTCCGGCCGCCACCCCGGACCTTGTTTCCGAATGCCACGCCCGAACTTGGTTCCGGCCGCCACCTCGTCCCTTGGATCCGGACGCCACCCCGGACCTTGTTTCCGACCGCGACGCCGGACCTTGTTTCAAATCGCCACCCCGGACATTGGTTCCGACCGCCACCCCGGACCTTGGGTCCGACCGCCCCGCCGGACATTGGTTCCGGCCGCCACCTCGTTCCTTGGTTCCGGCCGCCACCCCGGACCTTGTTTCCGAACGCCACGCCCGAACTTGGTTCCGGCCGCCACCTCGTTCCTTGGATCTGGCCGCCACCCCGGACCTTGTTTCCGACCGCCACCCCGGACGTTGGACCCGTCTGCCACCCAGGATCTTGGTACCGACCGCCACCCCGGACCTTGGGTCCGACCGCCACCCCGGACATTGGGTCCGAACGCCCCGTCCGACCTTGGGACCGACCATCACCCCAGACATTGGTTCCGACCGCCACCCCGGACGTTGGACCCGACCGCCACCCCGGATCTTGGTACCGACCGCCACCCCGGACATTGGTTCCGACCACCACCCCGGACCTTGGGTCCGACCGCCACCCCGGACCTTGGTTCCGACGGCCACGCCGGACCTTGTTTCAAACCGCCACCCCGGACCTCGGTTCCGACCGCCACCCCGGGCATTGGTTCCGACCGCCACGCCGGACCTTGTCTCAAACCGCCACCTCGGACCTCGGTAACAACCCTCACCCCGGACATTGGTTCAGGCCGCCACCCCGGATCTTGAGCCCGACCGGCACACCGGACCTTAGGCCCGACTGCCACCCCGGAGCTTGGGCCCGACCGTCACCCCAGACCTTTGTTCCGACCGCCACCCCAGACCTTGGTTCCGGCTAACACGCCGGACCTTTGGTCCGGCCGCCACCTCGTTCCTTGGTTCCGGCCGCCACCCCGGTCCTTGTTTCCGAACGCCACGCCCGAACTTGGTTCCGGCCGCCACCTCGTTCCTTGGATCCGGACGCCACCCCGGACCTTGTTTCCGACTGGCACCCCGGACGTTGGACCCGTCCGCCACCCGGGATCTTGGTACCGACCGCCACCTGGACCTTGGGTCCGACTGCCACCCCGGACCTTGGGTCCGACCGCGACCCCGGACGTTGGGTCCGACCGCCACGCCCGACCTTTGGACCGACCGTCACCCCGTACCTTGGTTCCGACCGCGACGCCGGACCTTGTTTCAAGTCGCCACCCCGGACATTGGTACCGGCCGCCAGCCCGGACGTTGGGCCCGACCGCCACACTGGACCTTAGGCCCGACTGCCACCCCGGACCTTGGGCCCGACCGCCACCCCAGACCAAAGGTCCGACCGCCACCCCGGACGTTGGGTCCAACCGCCACGCCCGACCTTGGGTCGACCGGCCACTCTGGACCTTGGTTCCGACTGCCACCCCGGACCTTGGTTCCGACGGCCATCCCGGACATTGGTTCCGACCGCCACCCCGGACCTTGGTTCCGACCGACACGCCGTACCTTGAGTCCGACCGCCACCCCGGAGGTTGGGTCCGACCGCCACGCCCGACCTTGGGACCCACCGTCACCCCGGACCTTGGTTCCGACCGCAACCCTGGACCATGGTTCCGACTGGCACCCCGGACTTGGGTCGATCCGCCACCCCGGACCTTGGTTCCAACTGCCACCCCGGACCTTGGTTCTGACCGTCACTCTAGACCGCCACCCCGGACCTTGGACTCGACCGCCACCCCGGACCTTGGGCCCGACCTTCACCCCGGGCATTGGGTCCGGCCGGCACACCGGACCTTGGGCCCGACTGCCACACCGGACCATGGGCCCGACCACCACCCCGGACCGCGGTTCCGACCGCCACCCCGGACGTTGGGTCCGACCGCCACGCCCGACCTTGGGACCGACCGTCACCCCGGACCTTGGGCCCGACTGCCACACCGGACCATGGGCCCAACTGGCACACCAGACCTTGGGTCCGACCGCCAAGTCGGACCTCGTTTCAAACCGCCACCCTGGACCTCGGTTCCAACCGCCACCCCAGACATTGGTTCCGACTTGCACCCCGGACCTTGGGTCGATCCGCCACCCCGGCCCTTGGTTCCGACTGCCACCCCGGACCTTGGTTCCGACCGCCACGCCGGACCTTGTCTCAAACCGCCACCCCGGACCTTGAGCCCGACCGGCACACCGGACCTTAGGCCCGACTGCCACCCCGGACCTTGGCCCGACCGTCACCCCAGACCTTGGTTCCGACCGCCACCCCGGACCTTGGTTCCGGCCGACACGCCGGACCTTTGGTCCGACCGCCACGCCGGACCTTTGGTCCGACCGCCACCCCGGACCTTGGGTCCGACCGCCACGCCGGACATTGGTTCCGGCCGCCACTTCGTTCCTTGGTTCCGGCCGCCACCCCGGACCTTGTTTCCGAATGCCACGCCCGAACTTGGTTCCGGCCGCCACCTCGTCCCTTGGATCCGGACGCCACACCGGACCTTGTTTCCGACCGCGACGCCGGACCTTGTTTCAAATCGCCACCCCGGACATTGGTTCCGACCGCCACCCCGGACCTTGGGTCCGACCGCCACGCCGGACATTGGTTCCGGCCGCCACCTCGTTCCTTGGTTCCGGCCGCCACCCCGGACCTTGTTTCCGAACGCCACGCCCGAACTTGGTTCCGGCCGCCACCTCGTTCCTTGGATCTGGCCGCCACCCCGGACCTTGTTTCCGACCGCCACCCCGGACGTTGGACCCGTCTGCCACCCAGGATCTTGGTACCGACCGCCACCCCGGACCTTGGGTCCGACCGCCACCCCGGACATTGGGTCCGAACGCCCCGTCCGACCTTGGGACCGACCATCACCCCAGACCTTGGTTCCGACCGCCACCCCAGACGTTGGACCCGACCGCCACCCCGGATCTTGGTACCGACCGCCACCCCGGACATTGGTTCCGACCACCACCCCGGACCTTGGGTCCGACCGCCACCCCGGACCTTGGTTCCGACGGCCACGCCGGACCTTGTTTCAAACCGCCACCCCAGACCTCGGTTCCGACCGCCACCCCGGGCATTGGTTCCGACCGCCACGCCGGACCTTGTCTCAAACCGCCACCTCGGACCTCGGTTCCAACCCTCACCCCGGACATTGGTTCAGGCCGCCACCCCGGATCTTGAGCCCGACCGGCACACCGGACCTTAGGCCCGACTGCCACCCCGGAGCTTGGGCCCGACCGTCACCCCAGACCTTTGTTCCGACCGCCACCCCAGACCTTGGTTCCGGCTAACACGCCGGACCTTTGGTCCGGCCGCCACCTCGTTCCTTGGTTCCGGCCGCCACCCCGGTCCTTGTTTCCGAACGCCACGCCCGAACTTGGTTCCGGCCGCCACCTCGTTCCTTGGATCCGGACGCCACCCCGGACCTTGTTTCCGACCGCCACCCCGGACGTTGGACCCGTCCGCCACCCGGGATCTTGGTACCGACCGCCACCTGGACCTTGGGTCCGACTGCCACCCCGGACCTTGGGTCCGACCGCGACCCCGGACGTTGGGTCCGACCGCCACGCCCGACCTTTGGACCGACCGTCACCCCGTACCTTGGTTCCGACCGCGACGCCGGACCTTGTTTCAAATGGCCACCCCGGACATTGGTACCGGCCGCCACCCCGGACGTTGGGCCCGACCGCCACACTGGACCTTAGGCCCGACTGCCACCCCAGACCAAAGGTCCGACCGCCACCCCGGACGTTGGGTCCGACCGCCACGCCCGACCTTGGGTCGACCGGCCACTCTGGACCTTGGTTCCGACTGCCACCCCGGACCTTGGTTCCGACGGCCATCCCGGACATTGGTTCCGACCGCCCCCCCGGAACTTGGTTCCGACCGACACGCCGTACCTTGAGTCCGACCGCCACCCCGGACGTTGGGTCCGACCGCCACGCCCGACCTTGGGACCCACCGTCACCCCGGACCTTGGTTCCGACCGCAACCCTGGACCATGGTTCCGACTGGCACCCCGGACTTGGGTCGATCCGCCACCCCGGACCTTGGTTCCAACTGCCACCCCGGACCTTGGTTCTGACCGTCACCCTAGACCTTGGTTCCGACCGCCACCCCGGACGTTGGACCCGACCGCCACCCGGGATCTTGGTACCGACCGCCACCCCAGACCTTGGTTCGGGTCACTACCCCGGAACTTGGGTCCGGCCCACCCCGGACCTTGGACTCGACCGCCACCCCGGACCTTGGGCCCGACCTTCACCCCGGGCATTGGGTCCGGCCGGCACACCGGACCTTGGGCCCGACTGCCACACCGGACCATGGGCCCGACCACCACCCCGGACCGCGGTTCCGACCGCCACCCCGGACGTTGGGTCCGACCGCCACGCCCGACCTTGGGACCGACCATCACCCTGGACCTTGGGCCCGACTGCCACACCGGACCATGGGCCCAACTGGCACACCAGACCTTGGGTCCGACCGCCAAGTCGGACCTTGTTTCAAACTGCCACCCTGGACCTCGGTTCCAACCGCCACCCCAGACATTGGTTCCGACTTGCACCCCGGACCTTGGGTCGATCCGCCACCCCGGCCCTTGGTTCCGACTGCCACCCCGGACTTTGGTTCCGACCGCCACGCCGGACCTTGTCTCAAACCGCCACCCCGGACCTTGAGCCCGACCGGCACACCGGACCTTAGGCCCGACTGCCACCCCGGACCTTGGCCCGACCGTCACCCCAGACCTTGGTTCCGACCGCCACCCCGGACCTTGGTTCCGGCCGACACGCCGGACCTTTGGTCCGACCGCCACCCCGGACCTTGGGTCCGACCGCCACGCCGGACATTGGTTCCGGCCGCCACTTCGTTCCTTGGTTCCGGCCGCCACCCCGGACCTTGTTTCCGAATGCCACGCCCGAACTTGGTTCCGGCCGCCACCTCGTCCCTTGGATCCGGACGCCACCCCGGACCTTGTTTCCGACCGCGACGCCGGACCTTGTTTCAAATCGCCACCCCGGACATTGGTTCCGACCGCCACCCCGGACCTTGGGTCCGACCGCCCCGCCGGACATTGGTTCCGGCCGCCACCTCGTTCCTTGGTTCCGGCCGCCACCCCGGACCTTGTTTCCGAACGCCACGCCCGAACTTGGTTCCGGCCGCCACCTCGTTCCTTGGATCTGGCCGCCACCCCGGACCTTGTTTCCGACCGCCACCCCGGACGTTGGACCCGTCTGCCACCCAGGATCTTGGTACCGACCGCCACCCCGGACCTTGGGTCCGACCGCCACCCCGGACATTGGGTCCGAACGCCCCGTCCGACCTTGGGACCGACCATCACCCCAGACCTTGGTTCCGACCGCCACCCCGGACGTTGGACCCGACCGCCACCCCGGATCTTGGTACCGACCGCCACCCCGGACATTGGTTCCGACCACCACCCCGGACCTTGGGTCCGACCGCCACCCCGGACCTTGGTTCCGACGGCCACGCCGGACCTTGTTTCAAACCGCCACCCCGGACCTCGGTTCCGACCGCCACCCCGGGCATTGGTTCCGACCGCCACGCCGGACCTTGTCTCAAACCGCCACCTCGGACCTCGGTTCCAACCCTCACCCCGGACATTGGTTCAGGCCGCCACCCCGGATCTTGAGCCCGACCGGCACACCGGACCTTAGGCCCGACTGCCACCCCGGAGCTTGGGCCCGACCGTCACCCCAGACCTTTGTTCCGACCGCCACCCCAGACCTTGGTTCCGGCTAACACGCCGGACCCAAGGTCCGGCCGCCACCTCGTTCCTTGGTTCCGGCCGCCACCCCGGTCCTTGTTTCCGAACGCCACGCCCGAACTTGGTTCCGGCCGCCACCTCGTTCCTTGGATCCGGACGCCACCCCGGACCTTGTTTCCGACTGGCACCCCGGACGTTGGACCCGTCCGCCACCCGGGATCTTGGTACCGACCGCCACCTGGACCTTGGGTCCGACTGCCACCCCGGACCTTGGGTCCGACCGCGACCCCGGACGTTGGGTCCGACCGCCACGCCCGACCTTTGGACCGACCGTCACCCCGTACCTTGGTTCCGACCGCGACGCCGGACCTTGTTTCAAATCGCCACCCCGGACATTGGTACCGGCCGCCACCCCGGACGTTGGGCCCGACCGCCACACTGGACCTTAGGCCCGACTGCCACCCCGGACCTTGGGCCCGACCGCCACCCCAGACCAAAGGTCCGACCGCCACCCCGGACGTTGGGTCCGACCGCCACGCCCGACCTTGGGTCGACCGGCCACTCTGGACCTTGGTTCCGACGGCCATCCCGGACATTGGTTCCGACCGCCACCCCGGACCTTGGTTCCGACCGACACGCCGTACCTTGAGTCCGACCGCCACCCCGGACGTTGGGTCCGACCGCCACGCCCGACCTTGGGACCCACCGTCACCCCGGACCTTGGTTCCGACCGCAACCCTGGACCATGGTTCCGACTGGCACCCCGGACTTGGGTCGATCCGCCACCCCGGACCTTGGTTCCAACTGCCACCCCGGACCTTGGTTCTGACCGTCACTCTAGACCTTGGTTCCGACCGCCACCCCGGACGTTGGACCCGACCGCCACCCGGGATCTTGGTACCGACCGCCACCCCAGACCTTGGTTCGGGTCACTACCCCGGAACTTGGGTCCGGCCGCCACCCCGGACCTTGGACTCGACCGCCACCCCGGACCTTGGGCCCGACCTTCACCCCGGGCATTGGGTCCGGCCGGCACACCGGACCTTGGGCCCGACTGCCACACCGGACCATGGGCCCGACCACCACCCCGGACCGCGGTTCCGACCGCCACCCCGGACGTTGGGTCCGACCGCCACGCCCGACCTTGGGACCGACCGTCACCCCGGACCTTGGGCCCGACTGCCACACCGGACCATGGGCCCAACTGGCACACCAGACCTTGGGTCCGACCGCCAAGTCGGACCTTGTTTCAAACCGCCACCCTGGACCTCGGTTCCAACCGCCACCCCAGACATTGGTTCCGACTTGCACCCCGGACCTTGGGTCGATCCGCCACCCCGGCCCTTGGTTCCGACTGCCACCCCGGACCTTGGTTCCGACCGCCACGCCGGACCTTGTCTCAAACCGCCACCCCGGACCTTGAGCCCGACCGGCACACCGGACCTTAGGCCCGACTGCCACCCCGGACCTTGGCCCGACCGTCACCCCAGACCTTGGTTCCGACCGCCACCCCGGACCTTGGTTCCGGCCGACACGCCGGACCTTTGGTCCGACCGCCACCCCGGACCTTGGGTCCGACCGCCACGCCGGACATTGGTTCCGGCCGCCACTTCGTTCCTTGGTTCCGGCCGCCACCCCGGACCTTGTTTCCGAATGCCACGCCCGAACTTGGTTCCGGCCGCCACCTCGTCCCTTGGATCCGGACGCCACCCCGGACCTTGTTTCCGACCGCGACGCCGGACCTTGTTTCAAATCGCCACCCCGGACATTGGTTCCGACCGCCACCCCGGACCTTGGGTCCGACCGCCACGCCGGGCATTGGTTCCGGCCGCCACCTCGTTCCTTGGTTCCGGCCGCCACCCCGGACCTTGTTTCCGAACGCCACGCCCGAACTTGGTTCCGGCCGCCACCTCGTTCCTTGGATCTGGCCGCCACCCCGGACCTTGTTTCCGACCGCCACCCCGGACGTTGGACCCGTCTGCCACCCAGGATCTTGGTACCGACCGCCACCCCGGACCTTGGGTCCGACCGCCACCCCGGACATTGGGTCCGAACGCCCCGTCCGACCTTGGGACCGACCATCACCCCAGACCTTGGATCCGACCGCCACCCCGGACGTTGGACCCGACCGCCACCCCGGATCTTGGTACCGACCGCCACCCCGGACATTGGTTCCGACCACCACCCCGGACCTTGGGTCCGACCGCCACCCCGGACCTTGGTTCCGACGGCCACGCCGGACCTTGTTTCAAACCGCCACCCCGGACCTCGGTTCCGACCGCCACCCCGGGCATTGGTTCCGACTGCCACGCCGGACCTTGTCTCAAACCGCCACCTCGGACCTCGGTTCCAACCCTCACCCCGGACATTGGTTCAGGCCGCCACCCCGGATCTTGAGCCCGACCGGCACACCGGACCTTAGGCCCGACTGCCACCCCGGAGCTTGGGCCCGACCGTCACCCCAGACCTTTGTTCCGACCGCCACCCCAGACCTTGGTTCCGGCTAACACGCCGGACCTTTGGTCCGGCCGCCACCTCGTTCCTTGGTTCCGGCCGCCACCCCGGTCCTTGTTTCCGAACGCCACGCCCGAACTTGGTTCCGGCCGCCACCTCGTTCCTTGGATCCGGACGCCACCCCGGACCTTGTTTCCGACCGCCACCCCGGACGTTGGACCCGTCCGCCACCCGGGATCTTGGTACCGACCGCCACCTGGACCTTGGGTCCGACTGCCACCCCGGACCTTGGGTCCGACCGCGACCCCGGACGTTGGGTCCGACCGCCACGCCCGACCTTTGGACCGACCGTCACCCCGTACCTTGGTTCCGACCGCGACGCCGGACCTTGTTTCAAATGGCCACCCCGGACATTGGTACCGGCCGCCACCCCGGACGTTGGGCCCGACCGCCACACTGGACCTTAGGCCCGACTGCCACCCCAGACCTTGGGCCCGACCGCCACCCCAGACCAAAGGTCCGACCGCCACCCCGGACGTTGGGTCCGACCGCCACGCCCGACCTTGGGTCGACCGGCCACTCTGGACCTTGGTTCCGACTGCCACCCCGGACCTTGGTTCCGACGGCCATCCCGGACATTGGTTCCGACCGCCACCCCGGAACTTGGTTCCGACCGACACGCCGTACCTTGAGTCCGACCGCCACCCCGGACGTTGGGTCCGACCGCCACGCCCGACCTTGGGACCCACCGTCACCCCGGACCTTGGTTCCGACCGCAACCCTGGACCATGGTTCCGACTGGCACCCCGGACTTGGGTCGATCCGCCACCCCGGACCTTGGTTCCAACTGCCACCCCGGACCTTGGTTCTGACCGTCACCCTAGACCTTGGTTCCGACCGCCACCCCGGACGTTGGACCCGACCGCCACCCGGGATCTTGGTACCGACCGCCACCCCAGACCTTGGTTCGGGTCACTACCCCGGAACTTGGGTCCGGCCGCCACCCCGGACCTTGGACTCGACCGCCACCCCGGACCTTGGGCCCGACCTTCACCCCGGGCATTGGGTCCGGCCGGCACACCGGACCTTGGGCCCGACTGCCACACCGGACCATGGGCCCGACCACCACCCCGGACCGCGGTTCCGACCGCCACCCCGGACGTTGGGTCCGACCGCCACGCCCGACCTTGGGACCGACCATCACCCCGGACCTTGGGCCCGACTGCCACACCGGACCATGGGCCCAACTGGCACACCAGACCTTGGGTCCGACCGCCAAGTCGGACCTTGTTTCAAACTGCCACCCTGGACCTCGGTTCCAACCGCCACCCCAGACATTGGTTCCGACTTGCACCCCGGACCTTGGGTCGATCCGCCACCCCGGCCCTTGGTTCCGACTGCCACCCCGGACCTTGGTTCCGACCGCCACGCCGGACCTTGTCTCAAACCGCCACCCCGGACCTTGAGCCCGACCGGCACACCGGACCTTAGGCCCGACTGCCACCCCGGACCTTGGCCCGACCGTCACCCCAGACCTTGGTTCCGACCGCCACCCCGGACCTTGGTTACGGCCGACACGCCGGACCTTTGGTCCGACCGCCACCCCGGACCTTGGGTCCGACCGCCACGCCGGACATTGGTTCCGGCCGCCACTTCGTTCCTTGGTTCCGGCCGCCACCCCGGACCTTGTTTCCGAATGCCACGCCCGAACTTGGTTCCGGCCGCCACCTCGTCCCTTGGATCCGGACGCCACCCCGGACCTTGTTTCCGACCGCGACGCCGGACCTTGTTTCAAATCGCCACCCCGGACATTGGTTCCGACCGCCACCCCGGACCTTGGGTCCGACCGCCCCGCCGGACATTGGTTCCGGCCGCCACCTCGTTCCTTGGTTCCGGCCGCCACCCCGGACCTTGTTTCCGAACGCCACACCCGAACTTGGTTCCGGCCGCCACCTCGTTCCTTGGATCTGGCCGCCACCCCGGACCTTGTTTCCGACCGCCACCCCGGACGTTGGACCCGTCTGCCACCCAGGATCTTGGTACCGACCGCCACCCCGGACCTTGGGTCCGACCGCCACCCCAGACCTTTGTTCCGACCGCCACCCCAGACCTTGGTTCCGGCTAACACGCCGGACCTTTGGTCCGGCCGCCACCTCGTTCCTTGGTTCCGGCCGCCACCCCGGTCCTTGTTTCCGAACGCCACGCCCGAACTTGGTTCCGGCCGCCACCTCGTTCCTTGGATCCGGACGCCACCCCGGACCTTGTTTCCGACCGCCACCCCGGACGTTGGACCCGTCCGCCACCCGGGATCTTGGTACCGACCGCCACCTGGACCTTGGGTCCGACTGCCACCCCGGACCTTGGGTCCGACCGCGACCCCGGACGTTGGGTCCGACCGCCACGCCCGACCTTTGGACCGACCGTCACCCCGTACCTTGGTTCCGACCGCGACGCCGGACCTTGTTTCAAATGGCCACCCCGGACATTGGTACCGGCCGCCACCCCGGACGTTGGGCCCGACCGCCACACTGGACCTTAGGCCCGACTGCCACCCCAGACCTTGGGCCCGACCGCCACCCCAGACCAAAGGTCCGACCGCCACCCCGGACGTTGGGTCCGACCGCCACGCCCGACCTTGGGTCGACCGGCCACTCTGGACCTTGGTTCCGACTGCCACCCCGGACCTTGGTTCCGACGGCCATCCCGGACATTGGTTCCGACCGCCACCCCGGAACTTGGTTCCGACCGACACGCCGTACCTTGAGTCCGACCGCCACCCCGGACGTTGGGTCCGACCGCCACGCCCGACCTTGGGACCCACCGTCACCCCGGACCTTGGTTCCGACCGCAACCCTGGACCATGGTTCCGACTGGCACCCCGGACTTGGGTCGATCCGCCACCCCGGACCTTGGTTCCAACTGCCACCCCGGACCTTGGTTCTGACCGTCACCCTAGACCTTGGTTCCGACCGCCACCCCGGACGTTGGACCCGACCGCCACCCGGGATCTTGGTACCGACCGCCACCCCAGACCTTGGTTCGGGTCACTACCCCGGAACTTGGGTCCGGCCGCCACCCCGGACCTTGGACTCGACCGCCACCCCGGACCTTGGGCCCGACCTTCACCCCGGGCATTGGGTCCGGCCGGCACACCGGACCTTGGGCCCGACTGCCACACCGGACCATGGGCCCGACCACCACCCCGGACCGCGGTTCCGACCGCCACCCCGGACGTTGGGTCCGACCGCCACGCCCGACCTTGGGACCGACCATCACCCCGGACCTTGGGCCCGACTGCCACACCGGACCATGGGCCCAACTGGCACACCAGACCTTGGGTCCGACCGCCAAGTCGGACCTTGTTTCAAACTGCCACCCTGGACCTCGGTTCCAACCGCCACCCCAGACATTGGTTCCGACT